>NC_063184.1:7464027-7764027 GCF_023159225.1 Perognathus longimembris pacificus
GAATCTGTGGAAGATGTAGAGGCCAGAAGAAAATGCCAATGATGGAGTGGTGGCCACGAAGAGTCACAGCAATGACAATGACATAGAGGTTTGTGAGTGGATGAAAAGAATAAGCATGGTGTTTATGCATAGCTGGACTTAAGGTCAAAACCTGATGGTGTAACATCATTTATTCATGAGGAAGATGTGAACTCTGGGCCTGGATGCTGTCCCTGAGCTTCTTTTGCTCAAGGCTAGTAGTGCTCTACCAATTGAGCCACAGCACCACTTCTGGCCTTTTCTGAGTAGTTTATAAAGAGTCTTACAGACAGCTTGCCTGCGTGGGCTTCAAACTGTGATCTTTAGATCTCAGCCTGCTGAGTAGCTAGGATTACAGACATGAGCTACCAGTGCCCAGCTAAGACTGAAATTTCTGAGTACAGAGGATGGAAATAAAGAATTCCTTTAGCCATACAGATTAAATGTCTGCTTGATAGCCAAATGTGGGTCACATAGACTCATGTGTCAGCACAGAGATCTAAAGGAATGGGTCATCTGTCTGGTAGGATCTGAAAGTATGCAATGAATAAACTAACTAGTGTATTAGTGTATTCGTTTCCTATAGCTGCTATAACAAATGCCTTCAAACTTAAAGTTTAAAACATCCGGGCTGGGGATATGGCCTAGTGGCAAGAGTGCCTGCCTCATATACATGAGGCCCTGGGTTCGATTCCCCAGCACCACATATACAGAAAATGGCCAGAAGGGGCGCTGTGGCTCAAGTGGCAGAGTGCTAGCCTTGAGCAAAAAGAAGCCAGGGACAGCTCTCAGGCCCTGAGTCCAAGGCCCAGGACTGGCCAAAAAAAAAACACCTAATTATTCTCACATAGTTCTAGAGGCAAGCACCCCACACCAAGGTGTTCACATGGTTTCCCCCCTCTGGAACTTTAAGAGGACCTCGCCTGTATTTTCTCTTCCTATTCAACGGCTAAGGCCAGATAGCCATGTCACTCTATGCTGAGCCTCTGTGTTCACATTGCTTCCTCCCTTTGGCTGATGAAGCCTTAGGACTTTAGAAGGATGCTCATTCTTAGGGTTCATTTGACCACTCCGGGAACTCTTTATCTTAAATTCCTTAAGTAACTCTGTAAAGATGTTGCTCCCAGCTTTCCCTGGGAATTAGCACATGGAGGTATCTTTTTGCAGGCTGCCATTCAACCCACCATGCCTAGGGAGAGAATATAGGTAGAAAAGACACATAGGCCAAGGACAAGCCCAGTGTGCCCAACAGACAGGGATGGAGGGGGAGGAAGAGGCAGACAGTGCAGCTGGGCAGTAAAGGAGTCGCTGAGGACCACAGAAAGGGCTGCAAGTTCATTGTTCTTTTGTTTCTCCCAGATTTCATCTGTACTGGATGAGCCCCCAGGGTGTATAGAAGAAATATTCCTTAAACCCACAAGAACGTTTAGGGTGATCTTCCTTAAAAGCACATTAACTGCCTCAGGATGGTTGGAAAGCATCAGTAATCAGTCACACATTTCTTGCTTGAGGTGAGCACATGGATAGAGAGAGTGGAGAGAACCTGTTTTGTTCTCTGTCAAGTTTTTAATATAACAGCAACCATCACTTGCAAAGGGCTGACATTTGAAACTCATTTAGCAAGTTATCTGGAACTCATAGCAAATTTCTGAGGTTACAATTAGGACCTCGGTGATTGGTCAGTGGAGTGTAAGGGGTGCAGACGATTGGTCAGTGGAGTGTAAGGGGTGCAGACGATTGGTCAGTGGAGTGCAAGGAGTGCAAACGATTGGTCAGTGGAGTGTAATGGGCGCAGACAATTGGTCAGTGGAGTGTAAGGGGTACAAGCTATTGGTCAGGGGAGTGCAAGGGGTGCAGGCAATTGGTCAGTGAGTGTAAGGTGTGCAGATGACTGGCCAGTAGTGTGTAAGGGATGCAGTGATTGGAGGAAATACCCTCACTCTGGTGCCCTTAATATGATTATAGGAAGTTGAGCTTGTTGATAGAACGCCCCTTCCCTTCCTGGGGAAAAGAAACACATGAACTTTTTGTTAAAAATGAAAAATTTGGGGCTGGGATATAGCCTAGCGGCAAGAGTGCCTGCCTCGGATACACGAGGCCCTAGGTTCGATTCCCCAGCACCACATATACAGAAAACGGCCAGAAGCGGCGCTGTGGCTCCAGTGGCAGAGTGCTAGCCTTGAGCGGGAAGAAGCCAGGGACAGTGCTCAGGCCCTGAGTCCAAGGCCCAGGACTGGCCAAAAAAAAAAAAAAAAAATGAAAAATTTGAATTGAAACTCCTTTGTATAACTACTTAAAGATAAAAAATAAAGTAAGGAACTACTGGCTCTTCTACCTCTCCCCCTCTACCCCATATAAAAAAGGAAAAGGAACGATTCAGCAGCACCTCTTATTCAGCTTTATTTACTGATGAGTAAATGCACTATACTAATGATCCTGTATGAACATATATACTAAAAAAAATTTCAAATATAAGCTGGGCACCTGGGGCTCATCCCTGTAATCCTAGCTACTTGGCTCCCTGAAATCTGAGGACTGCAGTTTGAAGGCAGCCCAGCCAAGAAAATCTTTGAGACTCTTATCTCTAATGCACCACCCAATAAGCCAGAAGTGGAGCTGTGGCTCAAATGGTAGAGTACTGGCCTTGAGCAAAAAAAAAAAAAAGGTCAGGGACAGCACCCAGCCTCTGAGTTCAAGCCCCAGGACACACACACACACACACACACACACACACACACACACACACACACACACACACACACACAGCTGTTAAAGCAGAAGAAACAACAAGAAGTGGGTTGTTCACCAGGTGCCTCTTTTCTGTGCCTAGAGGCTAAGGAACGGGACTTCCTGATAGTACTTGGGGCCTCAGAATCAATGAAGGCCATCACTATATAATAATAGAGTTACCTGCCAGCTACTTAGTGTATCACAGAGGCAAAGAAGTGAATACCTCACCAAGATGTAGAGCCATGGTAATTACTTCCATTGTTACAGAAAAATAAAGTCAAGATGGCAAGCAGACCAAATCAGTTCTGACAAATGGAGGGACTGGGTGTCAATCCTGATCTGGACCTCTGGTGAGGTCTTCATGTGCTGGATGAAGACTGAGTGTGAAGGAATGTGGCCCTCGGTTGCCACATTGACTGTGTGTGTGTGTGTGTGAGAGAGAGAGAGAGAGAGAGACAGAGACAGAGACAGAGACAGAGACAGGGAGAGAGATCACAAAGATGATACATATATCATGTATATGACCTTTAAGTAGTTGTACAGAGGAGTCACCATATAACAAAGCAGTGCATGAATGCAATGCATCTTGATCAGTGTCACCCCTTTCAACACTCTCCCCCACCCCTCCCAACCCACCTCTGCTGTCTCTCTTCTTAATTTGGTAGGATTTGCATTAAACAGAACTGTATTCATAGCCCTCTTCCTCTATCATTCCTCTTCCCTTCTCCCTGGGCCCCTTCCCACCCCTTTTGAGGACCCAATTTCTGGTGCTTTATTTTGTTGAAGTTTGATTTAGCCTTTCTAAGAATTATATTAAGTTCTCCCCATATTTCAGTTAACACATTTGTGCACATTTGCTGACCACTCAATGTATTTACTTAGGTGTTTATAAACTAAGTCTCACTTTCACTTAGGAGAGAAACCTGCCACCTTTGGCTCCGTGGGCTGCATTGCCCCGCTTCCACCCCCAGGTCCTTCCATTTCTTTGCAAGTAATGTAATGTTATTCTTTCTACTGAGTAAAAGTCCGTTGTGTGTATCTACCACACTCTCTTGATCCATGTATTCTCTGTGCACTAAAGTAATGGAAGTTCTAGCTGAGGTAGCTCAAGCTCCGTCCTGCATTCCACAGTCTCCGTGGCTCCCTCCAAGCTTCTCACGTCCTTCGTGTTCCCTGTACACAGACAGGATTCCACAAGCCATCAACTGACTGGCTGCCTGAACATGGCCCAAGTCACCCAGTAAGGAATATAACTTTAATTCTGATGATATTAATGACAAGTTCCAAGAACAGAGTCATGGGCACGTCTATATGCTGTCTGTACTGCGTGTGTGAGTGTGCACATTCAATGATGCTTTCCACCCTGTCCTTAAAATAATAGTACTAATTCTTCTGCATCTTCACCTGTGATGACTGACTCATGCCCTTCCTCCAGGCTAGAATGTTTCCGTGCTCTGCTTCCCTCGGCCAGTCCTTTCTGTTAGCATTTCCCCCGCCTTAGGTAATCAGTTCCTCCCCCTAGCCCCCAGATCCACCCATACCTAAACTCCCTGCCCTAGAACTTTAATGGGCCACTCCACTGACCATTTAGACCTGCCTACTTCCCCTTTAGCCCCCCCCCCCCAGAGAAGCTGCCACCTGGATAAGGTGCAGACACCATGTTGCTCCCTCTCCCATGGGAGGTATGGCCCTACTAATAAACCTCCTTATGAACCTTCTTCTCCTGTCCGTGACTATCTTTGCATGATCCCCTAGGATGGTCGGGACATATCCTTTCACTTTCAACTCAATTCACCTCCTAAATATCATCTCTTACTAGTCCACCATGAAGCAGGCAGGAAAACACCACTCTGTATTTCTGCTGCTGTCCGAGGGGCTGTGTGCTGCACAAGCATAGAACTTAGTTCTTGCTTATATTTAGACCCCATGGCACTGCCGGAGGACAGAAATAGTTTGTCCTGGTGATAAATAGCATGGAGTCCACAGCCCAACTGGGTGGGGGTACAAGTCATTGCTTACCGCCTGCGTGACTTTGGGCATCGCAGTTATGGTGGTGCCTCAGTTTCCACTTCTGTAAACACGGGGATATTGTGATACTTCCTTTGCATACGTCTTGGAAGGATTAGCTATTAATGTGTGTAAGGTGCTTATATGGTGTCAGTTCTAATCTTAGCTATTATTCTTCCGTGCCTTTCTCCTAGCATATTGTCCCATATCAGATCAGGATTCAAATGTAAATCTGGATCTATACAAAGATAGTTGATCCATTGACTAGTTGATTTGGAGAAAGTAAAAAAAGAAAAAAGAAAAGGCATATATTTTGAGAGCGTATGTGTCTCCTGTCTCTAAGTTCAATGTCTCCATTATGTACCGTACCCTACTCCTGCCTAGAATTCTTTTATTCTCTTCTCCCTTTATGCAGTCCCCTCCCTAAACATCTTCTGCTGGCTTCAGGGGATCCTGTCTGCAGGTGGCTGTTAGGAGACAAGGCCACAGGCAACTTCTTTTCAGTCAAGACCTGGGCAAGAATAGAATTGCCTAGCTTTGGTGAATGTTTTTCCACCCTTAAGACAAGCATGATTTCCTAGATGAAAAACAGCAAGCCTGTGTGAAAGGGGGCTTTGTATCCCAGTGAGTGCGCAGTTTGGAAAGACACTGTAGGACTTTCTCGATGAATAAGTTTCATGGAACTAGAAAAGACCAAAGGAGAAGAAACAAAGGGAAGACCACACCTTACTGGTGAATGATGAAAACACATGAGGCTCATGGGTAGTAGGCCAAGGGGCCCATTTTTGAAAAATCCCTTTGTGTTTGGTTTAAAAGATTGCAAAAAGATGATTTATGAAAATCCATATGTTTAAGTCTCTTTTCAAAGCTGAAGTAAAAGGATGGCTTTCTTCTCTCATATAGTAAAAGCTAGAGGTGAAGAAGAACATCAGCAACTAGTACCACTGAGAAATTAGGTCCAGACTCTGAGCAGAGAAGAGCCATGTGGTCAGATCTGGGTTGAAAGCCGAAAGGGGACTGCCAGAAGTGAAGTCTCTGGGGGAGGGTTGTAGGGGATGAGAAAAAGAGGGACATAGCCTCTAGTACATCTTTTACATTCTTTATGCTGTTGTTGTTCATTTTCATTCTCCTTCTCTTTTCTTTTTTATTATCTTAAGTAGTTGTACAGCGAAGTTGCCATGGAACAAAGCAGTTGATATGTGCAATGTATCTGGATTTGCACCACCCCTTTCCACATCCTCACCTGGCTCTCCTCTCCCCACCTCTTCCCTCACTCTTCTTCATTTGGTAAGATATACATTGGATTCCTCTCCCTTTCTCTTTATCTGCCGCCCCTGACCTCTCCTCACTCCTTGCAAGTACCTACTTTCCTGGTGCTTCATTTGACTGAACTTTGATTTTGCCTTTCTGAGGAATTACACAATTTGAGATCTCCCTTGAATCTACTGTATTACAGGTCATACATTTGGGTATACTTGCCTACCACTCAATGCACTTAATTATAAGTTTATAAGCGAAATCTAGCTTCCACATATGCGTTTTTCCCCAGGGGCCTGGTTTTCTCAGAGAATTTTCAGGACAGGACCAAGAGAGATCAATACACTTGGTTTGACCAGTGATGTATGGATAGCCAATTCCATGCCAGTCTGCTCTTCTCACTGATGATCTTTGACAATCTACACTTATTCCAGGAGTCTCCAAGAGGCATGTGGATTTCAATTGTGAAAACAATAGCAGGTATTCTATATGATAGAAATTGAACAAGGTCTCCTGTGTCCACCACTTTGAGCAAATTTTCATTAACTAAAGGAGAGGGTCAGTTCTAACTGACTATTCTCTAGAATAGTAGGGTCCTTCCAGTATAAGGACCTGGTTATCTTGTCTAAAGCTTGTAATATTCTTGCCATTCACCTCTGAAAATTTATATGCCTTTCATCATGAATTCATTCATTCAACTAGTCAATGAGAATGGCCTGTACTGAAGAAGGGAGTCAGAGCCGAAAGCCAGAAAAGACCCATCCCATCCCTGCTCAGGGCTTAGAAGCTGCCCCCTATGTTAGCAAAGCAGTGGCCAGAGAGATGGCTTACATAGAAGCATGGAACTCTATAGCATTATCAAAAGCACAGTATGAGCCAGACATTTGTGGCTCACTCCTCTACTCCTAGCTACTCAGCAAGCTGAAATCTGAGGATCTCGGTTTGAAGCCAGATTGGGCAGTAAAGTCTGAGACTCTTATCGCCACTAAACAATGCCAATGCCCCCCACCCGAAAAAATCCAGAAATGGAACTGTGGCTCAAGAGTGCTAACATTGAGTAAAAGAACACAGGAATATGGCCTAACCCCTGATTCAAGCCCCAGGATGGACGGACACACACACACACACACACACACACACACACACACACACACACAGAGAGAGAGAGAGAGAGAGAGAGAGAGAGAGAGAGAGAGCCAGGTACTGCTTATGCTTGTAATCCTTGCTACTCAGGAGGCTGAGATCTAAGGGTCTAGGTGTGAAGCTACCTCAGACAGGAAAGTCTGTGAGACTCTTACCTCCCCCTACCCCCCCCCCCCCAGAAAAAGCCAGGAGCTGTGGCTCAAGTGGTAGAGCACTAGCCTTGCAGGAAAGAGCCCCAGGACAGTGCCCAGGTCCTGAGTTCAAGTCCCACTACTAGAATCTAAACAAAACAAAACTGGGTATGCTCACTGAAAGCATCTAATTACAGCCAGAGCAGGAAAACTTGTTTTTAGGTAAGCTCTCAACATGTTTTGGGACAAACAACTCAACAATTTAGCAATTAAAACAGAAGACAGGACTGACCACCCTCATGCTAGGAGGAGGATTTCCTTCCCTGATATTGGGACGGAGAGACAGGACTGAGAGAGCCTAGCTCAGGGTCACTCAGGGAGGCCCCTTCCTGGGATGGCTTCTTGGCTTGTTCCTGTGATCAGCTCACAGGCACAGCCTCCGTGAGGAACTCTGCATCCAGGGACGGCCTCTCCTCCTGGAGCAGCAATCGTTCCCTCTTGCTATCGTGGAACAAATAATCTTTCCAGTGTGATCACTCCTCATCTGATGGCTCCTGCATACTTTAATGTAACTAAATCCCAGACACACTGCAGAGCATGCCTATGTTCTCACAAGTAGCCAGCTATGGATACATAGATACCAACTTTCCGTGTGTGTGTCTGTGTGTCTGTGTGTGTCTGTGGGGGCGGGGGGGTTGCTCTGGTTTTTTTCTTCTTCTTTGTCTTTGCATTGCAGGATATGGAACCTGGGTCTCACATACTAGGTAAGTTCTCTAGCACTGAGCTATAGGTCCAACCCTCTGACTATAATTAACAGTGTTATTACAAATGAACAAAATGGTAATTTTCTAGAATTCTTTAGAGTCATAGTATTACTAAGAATGGAATGTGGAAGCCAATGTCCATTGAATTAATTTCAATGTTATGGTTTGAAATTCCATTAATTGCATTAAATAATTGTTTACATGGCAAGAAACTAGAAGCCACTTGATCTACTGACAGATTCAACTGGAATATTTTCCTAACTTCATGAGCACAGTAATTTTCGTTATAAAAAATTTTTAATGAAACTGAATTCAAATGACACTATAATTGAGATGTGTATTTTTATTTTTTTTGTGTGTGTGTGTGTGTGTGTGTGTGTGTGTGTGTGTGTGTGTGTGTGTGCGCTGATCCTGGGGCTTGACTTCAGGGCCTGAGTGCTGCCCCTAGGTTTTTTCAAGACTAGCACTCTACTACCTGGAGCCCCAGCTCCACTTCTGGGAATTCCACTGGTCAACTGGAGATAAGCGTCTCATGGACTTTCCGACCTGGGCTGGTTTTGAACTATGATCTTCAGATCTCAACCTCCTGAGTAGCTAAGATTACAGACATGAGCCTCCAGTGCCTGGCTGTGTGTTCTTAAAGAAAAGGAAAGGGGGATCAAGATTAATTGAGCAGCACATATACAAGGACTTAGCTAGGCCATCCTCATGTGATGGAATTTAAAGATGCTATGTTTTGGGGGGAGTCTAGCCAATGTTTGCAAGAGGATTTTGAGTAGATTTCCATTGCATTTTTGAAGAACATAAGACCCAAAACGAACAGCAACCTTACCAGAGATAAAGCAACATTTCTGTTCTTCTTTTCCATTGTTACTTCCTAATGACTTTTTCTCTGCCAGTACTGGTACTTCAACCCAGGGCCTGGGTGCTTTCACTTAGCTTTTTCACTCAAGGCCAGTGCTCTACCACTTGAACCATACCTCTACTTTCAGCTTTTTGGGAGTTCATTGAAGATAAATGTCTCAGACTTTCCTGCATGTTTTGGCTTAAAAATTCAATGGTCTGATCTGAGCCTCCTGAGTAGCTAATATTACAGGTGCAAGCCATCAGTGACGAATTACTATTGTTTCTTATATGTTTGGGGGAGGGTAAAGGGGGCACAGTAATGGAGAGACAAAGGGTGAACAAATGCAGCAGTGGTACTCATTAGACACTACATTAAAAATGAACTATACAACTTTGGGTGGGAATGGGAGGGAAAAAATGGGAAAGAGAGAGAGAGAAGGGGTGACATTGTCCAAAAATAAATGTTCTTATTATCTGACTTAGGTAACTGTAACCCCTCTACACATCACCTTTAGAATAACAATAAAAATATTGTAAAGAAAGAAACGAGAGAGAGAAAGAAGAAAACCTATCAAAATTGCCTTATAGCAAGGAAATTCATTGTAAATCAAATGTGTGATAGACTTGATGAATGTAATTCCAATTCTGGCCTTACCTAAGACTAGGGCATAAAGAGCAGTGATTGTGGCAATAAACTTACTTTTGGGGGTTTTAATCACACTGGAAGTGGAGGCAGTGTTCTCTGCACTGAGGGAGGAAAAGCTCATTTAAATAAGGCTTGGGCTGCAGGCAGGAGATGCACAAAAAATAACCCTGCACAGAATCCAGACATCAAAACAGGGTGAGCCCCATCACCCTTGTGGCTGGAAGAGAAAAGTTTGGCCATGTTACAAGTCTCACTGCCCATAAAAGGCAATATAACTCTTCTTGTGACCTTGCTGTTCAAATATACATTATGCCTGATAGAAACCATCTCCCCATCTGGCTGTCACAAAAGATGCTACAAGACATGGCAGTGGCATTTATCACCAAAACTCGGAGGGTCATAGAATTCCATCTGCTTAAAGATGCATTAAACTGACTTCGAGCGAAATAACAACGTCATCTCTTGTAAAAACCTGAAACACCAGAAAAATATTCATCTGGATGCCACAGCGAACTGAGGAAGAAAGTGTACTTGGCTCCAAAAAATGTTAGCTGTGATTTTACAACAGGCACCCACTTAATTAAAGGGCTTCACTCAAAAGTCCAAGCTGGATTGATTTTTAGACAAAACTAGAAAAGCTCTTTATTCATTTTTTTGGCCAGTCTTGGGGCTTGAACTCAGGGCCTGAGCACTGGTCATGGCTTCTTTTTGCTCAAGGCTATCACTCTACCACTTGGGCCACAGCGTCACTTCCAGCTTTTTCTATGTATGTGGTGCTAAGGAATCGAACCCAGGGCTTCATGTATACAAGGCCAGAACTTTACCACTAGGCCATATTCCCAGCCCCCTACTTATTCAATTTAGTCTTGAAACATCTGTGGCTAAAAGCCAAGCACCAGTGGCTCACACCTACAATACTCAGGTGGCTGAAATATGAGGATCACAGTTCCAAGCCAGCCCAGACAGGAAAGTATATTAGACACTTATCTCTAATTTACCAGTAAGAAGCCAAAAGTGGAGCTGTGGCTCAAGTGACAGATGGCCAGCCTTGAGTAAAAAAGCTAAGCAAGAATTCGAGACCTTGAGTTCAAGCCCTTATAGAGGTGTGCTCTCTCCTCTCGCTCTCTCCCCCCACACACACTCTCTCATTCTGTCTCTCTGTCTCTCTGTCTCTCTGTCTCTCTCTGTCTCTCTCTCTCACACACACACACACACACACACACACACACACACACACACAGCCCAAACAACAAACAAAATAAAATATTCCTGGAATCCTTCTGAAGTACTTTATGTAAGATATTTAGAAAAAAAAGAACATGCTAAATTCTATTGTGTTTTTTAGTTGGAAATTTAAAGTTATAAGAAGGCAAACAAAATTTAGTGTAATTTTCTAGGGTGATAAAATCTTTGAAAATTTTAATGAAGACACAAAATGTTCCAGTCCTAATAAGGTTTAAAGAATAAAATTGCTGCTTTGATGTTACAGTCTGGGTAACCTCGACCATGCACATAATATCACATGACCTGCCCGACTCACACGGGACTCAGAGACCGACCTGGGATCTGGCTGAACCCCACAATCCTTCAAGTTGCTTTTTCTTTATGGTGGACAAGTCTCTGAAATGGGGTCACAGAAGAGCATTTAAAAAAAAACAAAAACCCCACTACACTGAGCTTCAGCGGCTCATACCTGTAATACCAGCATCTCAGGAGGCTGTGATCTGAGGGTACAGTTCAAAGCCAGCAGAGGAGGAAAGTCTGTGAGACTCTTATCTCCAATTAACCACCAAAAAGCCAGAAGTGGAGCTGTGCCTTCTTAAGAGGAAAAGGCTGAAGGATAGCACCTCAGCCCCTAGTTCAGACCCCAAGACCAGCACAAGAAAAAAGCCACTAACCTTTCTAGTCATCTGTCAGCACCAGGGCCAGGCGCCAGTGGCTCACACCTGTAATCCTAGCTACTCAGGAAGCTGAGCTCTGAGGATCATGGTTTGAAGCCAGCCAGGGCAGAACAGTCCACAAGACTCTTATCTCCAATAAACTACTTAGAAAAAGCCATAAGCGGCACTGTGGCTCAAATGGTAGAGTGCTCACCTTGAGCACAAAGAGGCTCAGGAACAGTGCCCAGGTCCTGAGTTCAAGCCCCCAGGACTGGCAAAAATAAATAAATAATTAAATAAAATAACACTAGTGTCCATAAAGCAGCACACACTGAACTCACTCTGTGTGTGTGTGGTGGGGGTGCTGTTCCAGGGCCTGTTTTTGCAGGTTAATTGGAAATAAGTCTCATGGGACTTTTCCCTGCCCTGGCTGGCTTCAAACCAAGATCCTCAGATCTCAGTCTCCTGTATAGCTAGGATTACAGGCGTGAGCTATAGGCTATAGGTACCCTGCTTGAGCTCACTTTTTTTTTTTTTTTTGAAGAGCGTGTTACTTTGTTTGATGTTTCTTTCTAAGCCTTCAAAATTAGACCTCAGGCAAAAAAATTAAACTATACATCACTGCAGAATGCATGTGTTTCAGGGGATGGCGTCTGGACCAGGTTAACAGTACATGCCAGGGGAACTTTCTAGATGGAAGACCACTAGTTTCCTCTTGTGTTTCATTCTGTCTGTCTCTGGCTGGGTGAACCTGGGTTGCCAAGCAGCCTTTATCTCCAGTGCCCAAAAAGAGCCATCTCTTGCTCTTGTCTCAGGAAGCTTCTTAATTATGTTAAAGACTATTTTAAGTGTTTTCAGTCAAATAGATCCCTAAAAACAACTGTAAGAGAAATCTACACTGCACCCTCTTTCCTATCTGTGTAACTCTAAATAGCGTCCCCTTAACTTCCATCCAAATTCAAGCATGATGCATTTTTTTAAAGCATTGTCTATAGCTGTTAGATATATACCACATGGTCATTAAAAATATATTTTCTTATGAAAACCAAAAAATAATAAACTTGAAGGATTAACTTCATAAAATTATTCAGTATTTTTGTTGTCATGCTTGTTGTTTCCGTTGGTTGGTAGGATGTAGGCTGAGCCATTACTAGAAAATAGAATGTATAGCCAGGTATAAGAGCTTGTGTCTATAATCCCAGCTACTAAGAAGGTGTAAGTAGGTCCAGTTCAGTCCAAGCCAGTCCAGATTTTATATTTTATTTTATATATTTTATATGAAAAATAACATTTAAAAAGGTTGGGGACATGGTTCAAGTGGTAGAACACCTGCCCAGCAAACATGAAGACCTGAGTTGAAAAGAAAGAAGAAAGGAAGGGAGGGAGGGATGGAGGGAGGGAGGGAGGGAGAAAAATAGAAAAGAAAAAGCAAATATCTACCTCCAACTTGAATCAGCATAAGTTGGTGTGGCATAGTTTCAGCAGACTCTAGCTGCTCTGCCACTCTCAATATAGATCCATTCATTTCCTTTATTAATTATGAGAAGTCACTGTTTGGGTTTTATTTTTGGTATATATTCCCAAAACACTGCAGCAGTAGCTGAGAATCTTGAGTTGGGGTGTCTCACATTTGCACAGGACTATGAAGTTTTTTAGGAAGTGTAACTTCCAGCTATAAAGCCAGAGCAGTCCCGGGAAAACTGCAATGAACTGGCATGCAGACTGAAGCTCGATTTTTATGAATTCCCCTTTTTGGACACCCATATATTTCAAGTATAGTGAGCGTGCACTTGATTTCGCACTGGAAAAAACTGCTATAGGCTGGATGTGTATGGTTGCAGTAAGGCTGCCATCTGAGGAAGGACCATGAAGATGAAAGAGCTACTCGCCTGATCTAGGAATTCCAAGATTTGGAAGTATGCTATCTCATAGATCAAAAAAATCAACTTGAGGCCAGGCCCCGGTGGCTCATGCCTGTAAGCCTAGCTACTCAGGAGGTTGATATCTGAGGATTGTGATTTAAATCCAGTTCTGGCATGAAAGTCCGTGATACTCTTTTTTTTTTTTTTTTGCCAGTCCTGGGCCTTGGACTCAGGGCCTGAGCACTGTCCCTGGCTTCTTTTTGCTCAAGGCTAGCACTCTGCCACTTGAGTCACAGTGCCACGTCTGGCCATTTTCTGTATATGTGGTGCTGGGGAATCAAACCCAGGACTTCAAGTATACGAGGCAAGCGCTCTTGCCACTAGGCCATATCCCCAGCCCCCGTGATACTCTTATCTTCAGTTAATTACCAGAAAACTAGAAGTGGAGCTGTGTGGCTCAAAGTAGTAGAGCACTAGCCTTGAGCAGAAAACCTCAGGGATAGCACCCAGGCTATGAGTTCAAGCCCCATAACTGACAAAACAAAACAAAAAAAAACAAACTTTATCATAAATGGTAACCCACTGTATACATTACCTTAAAAATAACAATAAAAAATGTTTAAAATAAACTTTAGCAAAGCACAATGGGATCTCTCCTAAATCATCTCACTGTAACAGAAATTTGGTTTCACCCAAATTCTGAATGATTTCCCTGTATGCACAGGATTCTGAAAGCGACATGTTTATCAAATATTCATACCTAAGAATGAGAATTGCACATGGAAAGGTCCTTGAGAAACTACAAGTGTAGTCTCGTGGTTACAAGGTAGTGTAAAACAGTGCTAACACTCCTTTTACAAGTTGGCTTATAAGCAGTTTTCATGCTTGAGGTGTAGGACAATCTTATAGGTAATTACTTGAAGCCAGTTTGCTCTTATTTTAAAAGTACTTCTGATGTATTCAAACCCACAGAGTATTAAAAAGAGAAGTAGAAGGAGCAAAGGAGAAAATTGGGGAACACAAACTCATACAGGCTGACAGAACATCCAAAGATTAAGAGCATGTGTATGATTTTATGGATTTCCAATGCAATGGCAATCATTTTTAGGGTTTAGTGAGCGGAACGTGTGTTTGGGTACTGGGACTTGAACTCAGGACCTTGATGCTGTTACTTAGCTTTGCAATGCTGGTACTCTACCACTTGAACCATAGCTTCACTTGCAGCCTTTTGCTGTTTCATTGAGATAAAAGTCTCATGGATTTTTCCTGCCCAGGCTGGCAAACTTCAGTCCTCAGATCTCCACCTCCTGCATAGCTAGGATTACAGGGATGAACAACTAGCATCTGACACTGCTTTGTCTTCAAAGCTAAGATTATAGAAATTTTTTAAGGATTGAAAATGTCAAGTGGTTCTGCTTTTTAGTTTCGATTTTGGTTATCTGTTTATACCAGAGCAACTCGGCTCCTGTCCCAGTCATAGAAATCATGCTGTTTTAAAATCATGTAAAATCTAACCCAACATTTCCAGCCTCTGACTTTCCCATCATTGGATTGTCTTTTCCCACAGGGGGCTGGGGAATTTAGGGCCATGTCCACCATTGTAAGTCCTTTCTCCCATCTTCTAGGAAACCCAAATAAGTCTATTCTGTTTCCTTTTGCAGTCCACATAAGCGTTGTTGCCACCAACATTGGGTTCCTGGGTGTGAAAATAACGTTCACTCAAAAAAATTCCTAAATAGGGCACAATGGCTAGGCTGGCAATGCTATAAATATGACAGACCATCGTATATTTCAGTCTTTATATCTCTATGGTAGACACTGATCAACCAACTGTGACCATACAAGCTTTGTGTTGGTGTAGTCAAGGAGAGAAGGAAGCTTCGTTGGGCTATTTTAAATTCTGTGGCTCATGTCACATAAATATTTACCCAAAGGAAGGTGTCTAACAGGGAAAATGTATACACCACCATAATCTTTTACATGGAACTGTTTTTTTATGTGTGTTTTTGTCAGTAGTGGGGCTTAATCTCAGGGCCCGGGCACTGTCTCTGAGCTTTTATGCTCAAGGCTAGTGCTCTACCACTTGAGCCACAGCTCCACTTCTGGTTTTCCGGTGGTTAATTGGAGATGAGTCTTAAGGATTTGCTGACCGAACTGGCTTTGAACCATGAACCTCAGATCTCAGCCTCCTGAGTAGCTAGGATTACAGGTGTGAACTGTCTTTTTTATTATACAGAGAAAAGGGGAAAGAAAAAGGAAGGCTGGTTCATTAACTATAAAGGCTGAAGTTTTCTTTGTTTTGTTTTTGTTTTGCCAGTCCTGGGCCTTGGAGTCAGGGCCTGAGCACTGTCCCTGGCTTCTTCTTGCTCAAGGCTAGCACTCTGCCACTTGAGCCACCGCGCCACTTCCTGTATATGTGGTGCTGGGGAGTCGAACCCAGGGCCTCATGTATATGAGGCAAGCACTCTTACCACTAGGCCATATCCCCAGTCCTTAAAGGCTGAAGTTTATAGAAAGCCAAGTATCTTTGTATTAGGCTCAAGCAGTGAGCTCTCACCCCAAAAGATGCTAAATTCAGCAATACCAGTGGAAAACCTCAAACACAATGATGATGTCTATAAAACAACTCAAAATAAGTACTTAAACATCCTCCAAAAATTAAAATTGCTCAAATAGTTTAAGCCAGTCTCTGAAGCAGAGACTCAATTGTATTAGCTTGGCCAACTTGAAATGTTTGACAATTAGGGGGAAAAAAATCTTAGAAACAACAGTGAAGCTTTTAATTAAAAACTTTTTTCTCAGCTTACTTGCTCAACTGGCACTTTGCCACTTGAGCTATGTCTCTAGTCCAGCTTTTGCTGGTTAATTGGAGAAAGAAAGAGAGGCTGGTCTCAAGACTTTTCTGTCCAGACTGGCTTTGAACTGTGGTCTCCAAATTTCATCCTCCTGAGTAGCAAGGATTAAGGCACGAGCCACAAACACATGGCTAAAGAGTAGTATCTCCTCCTCCTTCTCCTTTTCCTCTTCATTTTCTTCTTTACCTTCTTCCTTTTGTCTCCTGTTGTGTTGTGGTGGTTTTAATTTTGTTTTGTTTTGGTGGAAATATTGTGGTTTGAACTCAGGGTCTGCACTTGCAAGACTGGCACTCTATCATATAACCCATACCTCTAGCCCCTGCTCCCCAAACAAGTGTGTGTGTGTGTGTGTGTGCACGCATGCGCGCACGCACGAACACACGTGCACGCGTGTATGCGCCAGTCCTGGGGCTTGAATTCAGAGCCTGGGCATTTTGTTTTGCTCAAGTTTAGCACTCTGCCTCTTGAGTTCCAGCTCCATTTTAGCTTTTTTGGTGTTTAATTGGAGATAAAGAGTCTCACAAGCTTTCCTACTCAGGAGGTTGGCTCAGATCTCAGTCTCCTAATCTCAGATAAGAATACAGATATGAGCCACCAGTGCCGAGTTCCCAAACAAGTTTATGTAGTTTCATTACGCTTTGCACAGAATTCAGTTGTTCTACTGCACACACATGGAAGAAAAGGAGCAGAGATTTGTAGAGTGCAACACGGGACTACACTGTGGGCCAGGGAAGAGCAGAGAGCAAACAGCACTGGCTGAGAGTGATTTGTTTGCTGGGCAATGGAATGGGGGGATGTTCCAGACAGAGTCCTGAGCAAAGGCCTCAGGCAGAGAAGAGTTGAGTGTAATAAGGGAAGCTGAAGGAATCTGAGTGTGTATCTGCCACATGTTGAAGAATTGAAAGAATGAGAGGAAACATGCATGGACTCGCAGAGGGCTCACAGGCCTGGTTAGGGGAATGGGATGGTGTATCAGCCCCCAATGCAGTGAGAAGCAACTGAACAGCTTTGAGGAGACAGGCACAGCCTTCCTGGTGCTTGAAAGTCTTCTGGCTGCTGTTTGAAATTAGATGGGAGGACAGAGGGGAAGAGATCCATCTGGAGATCACAGAAGCCATCCCAAGAGGCTTGTAAAGTCACTGAACCATGGGAGGGTGCTTATGGTGTATTGTGGAAGGGGTGTGTGTGTGTGTGTGTGTGTGTGTGTGTGTGTGTGTGTGCGCGCGCGCGGCGCGCGCGCGCATGCGCGCGTGCACCAGTTCTGGGGCTTGAGCAAAGGCCTGGGCACAGTCCCTGAGCCTACCACTTGAGTTACAGCTCCACTTCCAGCTTCTTGGTAGTGAATTTGAGATAAGAGTCTCACAGACTTTCTTGTCTGAGCTGGCTTTGAATTGCAATCCTCAAATCTCAGCCTCCCGAGTAGCTAGGATTACAGGCATGAGCCACAGGCAACCAGCTAAAAGGAGAATTAATATAGAGGTCTCGGAAGTAGGCAGGATGGAGAGAGGGGGTTCCCAAATACCTCATTAACAAACTTTCTTAAGTCAGAGCTCAGATCTATCACTTCCTGGGTGAGTGCTTTGCAGATGTAAGAGCAGTGCAAATGATCCAGAAAAGGGAGAAGACAGGGCCATGACAGACTTCACATTTTGGTTGAAGTATTTGATTTTAAGTCTAACTACTATTTTCCTCAGTGCTTCCTACAGGGCAGTGATGTGGGATGGAAGACATGGAGAGAGAGGTAGAGACCTCACCCCTTATTCATTCTCTTCTACTTGGATATTCTCATGGCCATCTGCCTGACAAATTTCCTTTCTAGTGGTGAATCCTAGAAAGGTGACACATGAGAAAAGAACAGAGAGCTCAGACTACAAATGCTCTCTGAACAATGTCATGTTTCATGTAAGGCTTTCTCCTATGTTTACAGAGAAAATAAAAAAGGATTATCTTTAAACATAATGGCTTATTAGGCACTAAGAATACATCAGTGCCTTTTTCATTTCTAGAAGATTCCATAACCAGAATAGTTGAACAGCTATCTGATCTCACATTGTCTGTAATTTGATATAGATAATTTCTTATAAAGATTTGAGAAAGAATAATCATTTTATCCTTATGTAAAATGGCTCATTACATTCATTGTGTGTGTGTGTGTGTGAGAGAGAGAGAGAGAGAGAGAGCACGCACTCACATGTACTGCTACTAGGCCTTGAATATAAAACTAGGATGGAGGCTGGAGGAGGGAGGGATGGAGGGAGGGAGGAAGAATGGAAGCTAGGTGAGAGGATGGAGCACTGAGGGAGAAGGGGGATGAAGGATGAGGAGTGAGGATAGAGAATGAATGAGGGAAGTTAAGAGATTGGAGAATGTAGGTTGGAGGACAGCATACAGGATGGAGGATGGAGAATAGATGATGGAGACTAGAAGATGAATGAGATTAGAGGATGGAGGTTGGAGGTGGGAGGTTAGAAGACTGAGAACAGAAGATGGAAATTGGAAGACAGATTAGAGGATGCAGGTTGGAAGGTACAGGTCAGAGGATGAATATCAGATGAGCGAGAGGTGAGGCTGGAGATTGAAGACTGGAAGATGGTTGAAAGGAGATGGATAAATAGACTGAATCTAGAAGCTGGAGGTTTGAAGTTTGGAGGTTAAAGGATGATGGAGAAGGGAGGAAGGAAGAGAGAGGATGGATCTTGGGAAACGGAGGATAAGGGATTTATGATATATACATGCCATATATATTAATTATATACTTATGATACAATTAATTATGTATAATTACATATAGTCTAATTATTGTTAGTTATATGAGTAATTATTGTGTAATATAATGTTTTATCTAATATATAATATACCCATATATAATATATACATATTTATGTATATAATGTACACATGTATATTATCTAATATGTAATATATAATAGACACACATATATACAATATACACATGTATATGTAAACATATACACATACATTTATATGTGTTTTGTCACATTGGAGATAAAGTAATTGGGGATATTTTTCTGAATACATTTATTTTCAGTTAAAACTCATTGTCATGGGGCTGGGGATATAGCCTAGTGGCAAGAGTGCCTGCCTCGGATACACGAGGCCCTAGGTTCGATTCCCCAGCACCACATATACAGAAAACGGCCAGAAGTGGCGCTGTGGCTCAAGTGGCAGAGTGCTAGCCTTGAGCAGGAAGAAGCCAGGGACAGTGCTTAGGCCCTGAGTCCAAGGCCCAGGACTGGCCAAAAAAAACTCATTGTCAGGCATTTTGAAAGTTAAATTGGTATTGAAGTGCCAGACTTTGAAGTCAGGCCCCATTTTACCACGTGAACCCCATTTTACCACGTGAACCCCATTTTAGAATCGAACCCTGAGCCAATCAGGTTTGTACCTGTGTCCTAATTTTGCTTGCTTGAACACCTGATTGTTGTAACCTTGTTCTTTGCCTTTATAAGCCCTGTGTAATCACAGCTCGGGGCTCCCTCCTAACCTCCGCTGTGTCGGTGGGTAGGACAAGGCCCGAGTTGCAGCTCGCTTAAATAAAGCCTTGCCTTGCTTTTGCATTTCGGAATGTCTGAGTCTCGGTGGTCTTCTTGGTGGTGGTTTCGCGACTTGGCACAACAGTATATGTTATATATTATATTTATGAAGATAGAACTGGAGACACATTGTTATATTAGCTGAAGAGTAGCCTAAAAGAAAATATCCCTTTAAATCATTAGAGATGGGGCTAGAGGCATGTTCCACATGGTAGAACAGCAGCAGACATAAACAAGAGAGCTGAATGAGGCAGGGCTCTGAGTTCAAGCTCTAGAGCCAGCAAAAGAAAAAGGTCAGGGCACAACTCCATGGTAGAGGAATTGCCTACCATGTTCAAGGCCATGGGCTTGACCCCCACACACCAAAAAATTAAAAATAAATAGATTTATAGATAAATATACAGATGACAAACAGATCATAGATTAATAGATGATAGATAGATAGATAGATAGATAGATAGATAGATAGATAGATAGATAGATAGATAGACTGATGGAAGGACAAATGAATGGACAGATGGAAAGGCAGATGGCTAAAACAAAAGAAGACAACAGAAATGACAGGTGGACAGACTGCCCAGTTCCAACGTTTTGAGTTGTATGTGGCCAGAAAAGACATAACTAGAAAGAGAATTTGGAGGAGTCTTCAGCTCTCCCCAGGCTCTTGCGCCATCACCCCCGGACCATCTTTGAGGAGCAAGGCACAGGTGGGCAGAGGAAGAAGGTGTAGAATGCCAGCGCCATACCCCAGCAGCAGCGCTAATGAAGGCCCCATCTCTGAAATAAATCTCTATCTTCACAGCTGTGGTCTCACCCACAGATTAATTTGGAATGTTGTATGGCTTTGTTTCACCACAAATGACAATATCCAAAGGCAAGGCCAAATTGCAAGCTTCCATATTTCTCCTGAGCGCTGGCCCTCGTCTGCCAGCTCTGGATAGCCATGCTCAGGCAGAAACGGCAAAGGTTTCCTGTAGACAGCAGCCTTGGCGGGAGGATATTGGGTTCTGCAACTTGGCACTGCCTGGCATGCTTTGATCTCTGATGTCCTGACAGATGTGTGAAATCAGCTGCATCTAGAAGGTTCCTGTCAACCACAGAGGTACTGGAACATGAAGTCACACAGATGTGCAAAGGATTCCAGCTGAGGTCAGTGTGCATTGAGACTTGGAATAACAACGACCTCAGACTTTCTTCAAATGCATGTCACCACAGGGCCCAGAAGGCAGCCTGGCCTCTCTTCATGCAAGGATCTTTCCAGAGAGCTCAGGAGAAGGAGCTGTGTTCCAGAGGGCACACCAAGGTCACGACCATGTGAAGAGCCCATGTCTCTCCCCAGAGGGCCTGGACACGTGAATCATTTCCTCTGCTGTGCTCAGGAGCCGTCATTCGCCTTCTAGCAGAGGTGACACAAGTTGTTTGTATTTCCAGCCATGAACAAATGCAAAGGCGAGTGCCTGGACTAACGGGAATTATGTCACATGTAGATAGGGCTGAAATGCCCATTTCCATGCTGGACATCTAAAACCACACTCCCTTGATCAGGCCATGGAGTTTATTATTTTATTGAAAACATTTCCATTGTGCTATGACTTCTATTGTTATAGAATTAAAGGTGTAGTCCAGAGGAAAATATTAAGGGCAAAACTTCTGTGAGCACCCTCTTAGGCTGGCAGTAAACTATCCGTTTCCCCTTGGAGAATTCCTTGTAGGATTTGAGGGGTAAAAACAAGCAGTGCCACAAACATTGTATAGTTGACCTCCAAAAGGGAGCCTTGACTTCTAAGTCTTTAGATCAAAAAGATTTACCTTTGTTTGATCAAAAAGATCAACCTTTGTTTCCCTCTACGATTGTTAGGCTTCTTGTGGAAAAAGACATAGGCCAGTCCACTCTGCAGAGGGAGGCTGCCCTGGCTGTCCACTCCATGGAGGGAGGCCTGCCCTGGCTGTCCACTCCATGGAGGGAGGCCTGCCCTGGCTGTCCACTCCATAGAGGGAGGCCTGCCCTGGCTGTCCACTCCACAGAGGGAGGCCTGCACTGCACAACGTATTAGGTTAGGAGTTGATCCTGAGCCACAAAGGAACTTTAAGATGCGAATCTCAAATCTGTGAGATGGAGTTACCTAGTCACCAAAACCACACCCAAGGGCAAAGACAGGAGTTTACCTTTGGCCTGCTCTCCCTCTGTGCAAATGGAGCCATTCTATTAGTCCACGATGACCCTAAGGACAGAAGATGGACAGGAGGCACGTCTGCTCGGCTAGGCTTATGGGTACAGAGGGACGCAGCTGCCTAAACACACAGCTGTGAGACACTATGTTCCATGAGAAGACATAAGCATGAAGTGTGATGAAACCACAGGGAGAAGATCATCACTAGAGGGCCAGGATGAGCCACCTGAGGCAGGTAACATAAGCAAGCCAAGTAGAAGAGGAAGAGAACTGTGTATTGAAGGTGAAACAAGAGAGAATCTATTATTTATCTACTAATCCAACTGTCATCTATCTGTCTGTCTGTCTATGTATGTATCATCCAGCTATCCATCTACCTATCGACCTATCTTATATATCAAGAGTAACTGTAAAATCAAGTGCCAGTGGCTCACACCTGTCATCCTAGCTACTCAGGAGGCTGAGATATGAGCATCACAGGTTGAAGCCAGCCTGGGAAGGAAAGCCATGAGACTCTAATCTCCAACCACTACCATAAAATAGGAAGTAGGGCTGTAGTTCAAGTGGCAAAGCACCAGCTTTGAGCATAAAACTTCAGGGACAGCACCTAGGCCCTAGTACTGGCGCGTGCACACATGCGCGTGTACGCCCATGCACACACACACACACACAAAGGAGTAACTATAAGATAGTTAATGTTATTGAAATTTAAGGGCCAAGTAGTAAAAGAAGGTAAGATTGGAAATGACAGAACATCATTGATTAAGGAGCTATTATGCCAAATTATCGAGGTATGATGCTGTGTTTCTGGAGTTGTTGGGGGCCCAATACAATTTTACCCAACAGAGTAGTAATGAGAAGATGCTGTGTTTCAATATATCAACCAGCTGATCATGGAAAAGACAAGATCTGTGTTAAAAGTATCATGAACACAATAAGGTAGAACTTGGGAAGGAGAATAAAATAATCTCTAGTGTGCAGAATGAGAAGACAGTAGACCCTAAGAGGACTCACATTTAAAGAAGAGCTGCTGGTTATGCTAGATCATGCCTGTAATTCTAGCCACTCAGGAGGCTGAGATCTGAAGATCAAGGTTCCACAAGCCAGCCATGCCAGACAAATCTGAGAGACCCAATCTGCAACAGAAGTCATGCCTCATATAGTAGAACACTTACCTTAATCAAAAAATGTCAAGCAAGAGTGCAAGGTCCTGAGTTCAAGCCCTGGTACCAGCAAAACAAAAAGAAAGAAAGAAAGAAAGAAAGAAAGAAAGAAAGAAAGAAAGAAAGAAAGAAAGAAAGAAAGAAAGAAAGAAAGAAAGAAAGAAAAGAAAGAAAGAGGAGAGAAGGAGGGAGGGAGGGAGGGAGGGAGGGAGGGAGGGAAGGAAGGAAGGAAGGAAGGAAGGAAGGAAGGAAGGAAGGAAGGAAGGCAGGAAGGAAGGAAGGAAGGAAGGGGAAGGAAAGAAGGAAGGGAGAGAAAGAAAGAGAGAAAGAAAGACAAAAAGAATGTAGGGGTCTCAATACTACTCTTTCTAGACTAGAGAAGGTCATTTTCAATGGGACCAGATGCCCTACCTGCCAGTTATTTCATGGCGTTGGCATTCAGAAAAAGAAATGATGTCATATGTACTGTAAAAATTATTTCAACCTCAGCAAAACTGTTCCAGTGTTTAATTTTTAAAAAGACAGAATAGGAAACACATTTTTTTTTCTTATAGACTATTAAAACTACAAAGAGGTTTTCGGGGTGGTTAGCATTCCTTTACAGTTTATAGAAAGACAAAGTAAATGATTTCCTCTGCTATGTTCTAGGGTGAGTTATTTTGTCCTGAGAGCACACAGTCCAAGACAGGACAAGTCCTTGGTAGCACGCCCACAGTGGGTGCCAAGTGCTCATGTGTCTACTCCAATCTGCATGGTAGAGCTGCGCGCCTTGTAGATAAAAGTTGTTTTCCATGACGAGGGTGAGCTCCCCACTCCATGATCTCACCCTCAGCTGGACAGATAAACTCCAAATCCTCCCCTTTTCCCAAGCTTCCAGCCCTCCTGTACCAGGGTTCACTCAACTCTGTTGGTCCTCTAGGAAACTTGTACTGCACACACATCAAAGGAATTCTGGGTTTTTTCTTCTTGCCTACTGTTTTTCAGAAAGATTCTCAGGAAGGAAATGAATCTGATTCCCCCTCCTCCAAAATTGTATATGTGTACTGAAAATGCCGTAGTGAGTCTACTAATTTGTATGACTGCTAAACACTAACTTAAAAATATAAGAACAAGCCAGTCACTGGTGGCTCATGCCTGTAATCCTAGCTACTCATGAGGCTGACATCTGCGGATCACAGTTCTAAGCCAGCCTGGGCCGAAAAGTCTAAGAGACACTTATCTCCAACTCAGCACCAAAAGGCCAGAAGTAGAGCTGTGGGTCTAGTGGTAGAGTGCCAACTTTGAGGAGAAAAAGTTAAAAGACAGCATCCAGCTACTGAGTTCAAACCCTGGGACTGGCACAAAAAACTAAAACTAAATGGAGAGAATGAATGACCCACGCTGAACGTGGGGGTACACCTCTGTAATCCTGGCACTTGGGAGACCAGGGCAGGAGGACAGTGAGTTTGAAGTCAGCCTGGAGAATATAATGAAGTCACCTCTGTTTGTTCATAACCTTCCCTATTCTCCATGTCTTGCTGACCACCCTTTCTATAGGACTTCATTGTTTTGCTTAAATGGTATCTTCTCTTTTCTACTTCTCATTGCCATCACCTCTTCTAGAATAATCATCTCAAGCTCAGTCACACACACAGTGCTTTGGTTCCCCTAATGTCCTACACCCAAAGACTCAGCAGATCCTGCTGGTTCATTTTAAGGCACTTTCCTGGAACCCTTCTGTATTCTGCCAGATGCCCTTCTGTATTTCAGGATCTTCTGCATTCTGTGTTCTAGAAAACTTTCTGGTCATGTCTCCATTTTCCTCTGTGTTCCCCTTGTATTCTGCCCCATGTCTGCACCTGTGCTCCTGACACTCCTGACACTCCTCCTGACACTCCTGACACTCACAGTGGTCATGCATCTGCATCCCGCTCCAACAGAACTGACTGTCCAAGAGAAAGAACTCCATAATGGTCCATTTGCATTCCCATAGACTGGTTTGATTGACAGAGAATTATCAATTGCTTGTTGACCTCAAAACATTAAAAAAAAAAATCTTGATATGCAAAAGGCATCAACTTTTCTCATCCAGATACTTTGGCACAGAAACCCTGCAGAGAATAGTCCAAGCACAATGTTTACAAAAAGATTTTAACTCAAAGTCCAACTCCTGTTGGTTCAAGTGGCTGACAGTGACACAAATATGGGACAAAGAAATCCAATCTGTGCTTGGAAAAATAAGTGCAACTCCATTGCACTTTCTGTGATGTGGTTTCTTCTCTTCCTCTTTGAATGTAAGGGCTTGAGAAGGGAGCCCATTAGTAAATGTTCAGCGAGTGATTTGGGGGATCTCACCTGAGCTTGTGGCTGAGCCAGGGACTGTAACAATCTGCAGGTTGGGAAAACCATGCTGGAAGTGGCAGAGAGTGTTTCTGTTAGGTTCTGTACCAAATTTTCAAAATATGAGTTCCGTTGTTATGATAGTCTCCATGTTAGTCTGGGCAGTCTGGTTGATATAATAACATTTTTCATATGCAAGTTGATAGATTTGTAATCTGCCACAGTAATTGCATTACTTTTGAAATACCTACTGGATATTGGTGACTTACATCTATAATCCCAGCTACTCAGGAGGCTGAAATCTGAGATCATGGTTCAAGGTCAATCTGGGCAGAAAAGTCTGTGAGACTTATTTCCAGTTAACCAAGCAAAAGGCCAGACGTAAAGCTGTGGCTCAAGTGGTAGAGTGCCAGACTTGAGCAAAGAACAAAACAAACCAAAAAAAGCCAACTGAGAGTGTGAGGCCTTGAATTCAAGCCCTGGTGCCAGGGTGCACACATGTGTGCACATACACACACACGCACACACACACACATATGCATTATTTAATAAGAGCTTCTATCATAACAATAGGTTTTGCATTTGCAAATGAAAACATGATACATACAACTTAAATTTTTATGTAAATTTTAATGTTTGGATTAATTTTGTTTTTAAGAAACAGAAGGAGGGCTGGGGATATAGCCTAGTGGCAAGAGTGCCTGCCTCGGATACACGAGGCCCTAGGTTCGATTCCCCAGCACCACATATACAGAAAACGGCCAGAAGCGGCGCTGTGGCTCAAGTGGCAGAGTGCTAGCCTTGAGCGGGAAGAAGCCAGGGACAGTGCTCAGGCCCTGAGTCCAAGGCCCAGGACTGGCCAAAAAAAAAAAAAAAAAGAAACAGAAGGAATTCTTTATTTTACCTAAAAAATTGATTCAAGAAAATGTAATCCCTAAAATTTCCTTTTTAAATATCCCTCTTTTTCTACAGGGTCTAATTCAAGTCCATTTCTATATAATTTGATCTGGACCCTAGGCACCGAAGAACTAGTCTCCAAATGAGTCACAGGAGATGTATTCCAAGTTTGTAGCCAATTCTCTAGAGAAGCTATGGAAAAAAAAAACAAAAAAACCCACCCTGGCCTTTTAAGGCAATGAAACCTGTTTCTAGTGATAAGCCTCTTTCTATTTCTATCAGAACACTGTTCAACCACCAAAGAACAGAAAGTTATGAGATAATGGATAGAATACATAGTCTTGCAAGTGAGCTGCTCAACTAAGCACAGCTGTAGGTTTGCTTAAAAGCTTTCCCCATATGTAAACAAAGGATAAAAATAAATGCACCTGGGCGTGGTGAAAGGTTAACCATGAAAGGACATTTTTTCACCTGCAAAGACATCTGGATGCAGTTTGGGAATGATAGGATGGAGTTAAATTGCTTTGTTTGAAGGAATTTACTTTCAAAAGTTAAAGCATTCAACTTCTAGGAAAGTGCCAGAGCATGGAATTTGTAAGGGGAATAATCTTTGTGTAAGAATCTGAATGAGGGGGCTGGGGATATGGCCTAGTGGCAAGAGAGCTTGCCTGGTATACATGAGGCACTGGGTTTGATTCCCCAGGACCACATATACAGAAAATGGCCAGAAGTGGCGCTGTGGCTCTAGTGGCAGAGTGCTAGCCTTGAGCAAAAGGAAGCCAGGGACAGTGCTCAGGCCCTGAGTTCAAGGCCCAGGACTGGCCAAAAAAAAAAAAAAAAATCTGAATGAGAAAGATGGCTGAAGTCCTGCCACTGAATTCCCTCCCCACTTCAATTTCATGGGAAAATCATTCTTCTCTGTTTTTAAATTTCTTTCTTTTTGGGGGTGGGGGGTGGGGGATGGGGGGAGGGGTAGGGAGCTGATCCTGGGGATTGAACTCAGGGCCTGCTCTTACTTGCTCAAGGCTAGTAGCGCTCTATCACTTAAGCCACAGCTCCACTTTCAGCTTTTTTAGTAGTTTATTAGACCTAAGAGTCTCATGGACATTCTTGCCTGGGCTGCCTTTGAACCATGAGCCTTAGATCTCAGCCTCCTGAGAAGCTAGGATTCCAGGTATGAACTATTGGCACCTGACTTCTTTTCTTTTTGTTTTGTTTTGTTTTGTTTTTAATTTCCTTCAAATAGTTATACAAAGGGGTTTCCATTTAACATATCCATGTTTGAGGACTGTGTCTTGATCAGCGTCATCGTTCTTCCCTCTTCTCTCTCCCAGTTCCACCCACCTCCTCAGATTTCCTGCTTCCATTTTCACCCTTCTTCTTCTCTCCACCCATCTGTCTCCCATGCTCAAGTGAAGACATGAGTCAGCTTCCTAGTGTTCATTTTCTTAAGCTCTCTGTTAAATGCCCAAAAGGGTGACAGCATGGAATCTCCTACCTACTAAGACAGTGCGATTACGTGCATATGAGTACGGCCCTATGTGTGTTTTCTTTTCTTTTTTTTTTTTTTTTTTTTGGCCAGTCCTGGGCCTTGGACTCAGGGCCTAAGCACTGTCCCTGGCTTCTTCCCGCTCAAGGCTAGCACTCTGCCACTTGAGCCACAGCGCCGCTTCTGGCCGTTTTCTGTATATGTGGTGCTGGGGAATCGAACCTAGGGCCTCGTGTATCCGAGGCAGGCACTCTTGCCACTAGGCTATATCCCCAGCCCCCCTATGTGTGTTTTCATATGCATTTATACTTTAGATCTAACTTCCACAGATGAGAGGAAACACGCATCCTTTGTGTCCCTGAGACCAACTTACTTCACTCAGTGTAATTGTTTTCCAGGTTCATATCCATTTCCTTCCAAATGACATAATATTATTATTCTGTATACCTATAACTCTTCCCATTCTCTCAAGTTGCAAAAGTGACAGAATGTAAAAGTTTAGTATGTAGTAGCTGGGTAGTTAGCTATTTTCCTAATATTTTATAATGGATTTTTTCTCTTATATTTCTATCACTAATCATTTATGTCAGAACCTCCAAAATGGATAAAGGACTGCTCATGATGACATACTTCTAACAGCTCAATGACACGGTGCCTGTCTTGAAACATGAAATCATTCTGGCAGCTTGACGTATTTTGTTAGTGTCATACCCATTAGTTGTACATAAACATGGAGACACAGACATGTATATATGTGTCTACTTTGTAGAACACGGGTTTCAGTGTCACTAAATTGTTCCATCGATCTCAACAGCAAACTCATATCTGAAGAAGTAAAATATTAAAACACTACCTTCCCATCTGCTAAATTGCAAAACTTTGGTATCATATTTCAGTTAGGAAATTTCAATGGTTACATCCTCTGAATCTGAAGGACTGGTTTTGTGATCTTGCCTCTTTTTTTTGGTGTGTGTGTGTGTGTGTGTGTGTGTGTGTGTGTGTGTGTACGTGCACTGATCTTGGGGCTTGAACTCAGAGCTTGGACACTGTCCATGAGGTTTTTGTGCTCAAGGCTAGCACTCTACCACTTGAACCACAGCTCCACATTTAGCTTTTTTGGTAGTTTATTAGAGATAAGAGTCTCATGGTTTCAAATGGTAATTCTCAAATCTCAGCCTCTCAAGTAGTTAGGATTACAGGTATGATCATCACTAGCACCCAGCAATCATTTTTTGTATTTTTTAGAATAAAATTACTCCATGACAATTATTAAGACAATTTTTTTCTGAAAACAGCAGAAATGCTATAGAGTTTTAAAACGATATTATATAAAGAAGTTTAAAAGCGTGTGGTCAAGCATCAGTTGCTCATGCCTGTAATCCTAGCTACTCAAGAGGCTGAGATATGGGGATAGAATTCAAAGTCAGCCCAGGCAGAAAAGACCAGGAGACTCTTATCTCTAATAACAACCAGAAGGCGGGAAGTGGAGCTGTGGCTCAAGTGGTAGAGATCCACCTTTGAGCAAAAAAACTGGGAGAGTGAGCCCAGGCCAGAGTTCACACCCCAATACTGGCACAAAAAGAAATGTATGTGGTCCAATATATTGGGAGATATTGTCTTGAGCACAGAGTGATAATTTTATCTCTCTACCAAATAGCTCCTTCTCTAGGGTTTAAAGATAACTTACATTTGATTTTATTTAAAGTCATGTTTCTTTTCTTTCTTGATTTTTTTCCCTACTTGGTTTGGCTTTGGTCCAGAATTGTTAGATCTCAGCCTCCTGAGTTGCTAGAATTTTAGGTGTGAGCCACTGGCACCCAGCTTAAAATCATATTCATTTTACCCCCATACACCATCCCTCATTTTCTCATATATTTGCATTCAACAAATGCAACATCAATTCCTTTGTCATCTAAATTGAAGTCTCCAATGTCTCCTCTTCTGATTGCTATCCATACCCTACCAGCCTGGTTAGTCCATGAGACTTTTATTACCAACAAATTACCCTCCCCCCCCCCAAAAAAAAAGCCAGAAATAGAGGCTCAAGTGGTAAAGTGCTAGCCTTGAGAAAAAAAAAAAACCTCAGAGTCAGTGCCTAGACCCTAAATTCAAGCCTCAGGACCAGCATCCCTCTCCCTCCAAAAAAGTACAAACAAAAAAGCTGGGGGCCAAAGTTCAAGCACTAAGATGTCTCAAACTCCTCAAACTCTTAATTTTTATGATCTCATTCATGCTTTCCCATATTTTATCAATTGTTGCCATACTCTAACCCATCTTATTTTGCATCTAGATTTAATCCTGCCAATTAGCTTAACCTGTTATTTCATGCCTGTGCCTCAAGGGTAATTTCTCTACTGAATAAGTCTATGCACTCATTGTATTTGGAACTATTGCAAAAGGAGGTGGGGGGGGGAGTCCGTGGATAAAAGTGGGGTGTGTACACAAAGTAATGTTTTGTTCATATCTCCTTTCTGTGCCTAGAATGAATGATCTAAAGAACATCTAAGTATTGGTATCTCTTAATTCTTCACAGTGTGTGGGCAGCAGGCCTGTCTAGGGTTCACCTGGAGTTTTCCTTTGATTCAGTAGAGACAGATGCAAGCTGTGCAGAAAGAGGAGAGTGTTGAACATAATCACAGGAACAATGTTCCAGAGAACTTATACAAGCAAAGAAAATAAAGCAATACAAGGAAGAAGAAAAGGGCCAGACACCCAGAAAGAAAGTGCCTGCTACTTCCACTCCAGCTGTCTAGAAGGCAGCTAGATTCCATAGGAAACCAAATAGCACAGAGGAGAAACAAGTCTGAGTTAACCTCAGGCACACATCTGGAGTTTATGAGAAGAAAAAGTGCTTTGTAATTGATACATTGTAACTGATAAGCAGGGCAGTTCCAGTAGTTACAACTCAAGCAGTTTTCCCAACATCCTTGATCATCCTTGATCCTTGTTAACACTCAATCATCTGATATCACAAGTGATTCAAAGATATGTGTACTTCAAGTTGCAATCTGTCTGATTAAATCTCTTGTTTTTAGTGGATGAGCATGCTGAGAATTGAACCCAGGATCTTGTGCATGCTAGGCAAGCACTTTACCACTGGGTTACATCTCCAGCTCCTAGATTTGCTATGCTAATAGTAGTACTGTTAGTACTTATAATTTATTGAGGAAAGAATTCACGACAATGGGGTTTGAACTAAAATTGAAAGGATGATTAAAAGAAACCAATAGCTACATTAAAATTTTTATTCTGGTGCTCTATTCTTTTGGCATCACTTAAAATGAATGATTGGGTTTGATTACCATACACACTTCAACATACGTATTTACTCATTCATCCACATGCTAAATCTTCATGTAATCTAACTTTTTCATGAAATGCTTAAGGTAATTTGTTAAAAACCTTTTGAAGCCACTAAGTCCTTAAAAATTTTTTTTAATTTTGGAATCAATATACTAGTTTTCTCTGCCTGTCCCATCAAATAGCAGAAGATACTGGTAACTCTCCACACAAACACACCATGTTTTCCATATTTAACAACACACACACACCAGATAGTAAGGAACTTTTAAATAATATAAAAACAAAATTATACAAACTATGTTGAAAACCAAATACAGCATTTATAACACTTTTCAAATTAAATGAAAAGAAATTAGTTACAAGACCCAGATTTCAGTGCTGTGTTTTCTAAAAGGGAGCCATTTGCAGAAGTTGAGTCTATAACTTCAGGGAAACAATCCTACAATGACATTTAGAATAATACTGTGTTCATGGTTTTGCCATGTATATAGCTTATGTTCACATGCATCTCAAAACCCAAATATTAGAATTTAATTATTTTTTTCCTAATGGTTTGCTTTGCTTTGCCACACAGCTTGCTTGTTCTGCTGGTGTGCTACCACTTGAGCTATGCCTCCAGCTCTGCTTTTCACTGGTTAATTGGAGATGGAGCTGTCCATCTGGCTTTGAACCACAACCCTCTGAATCATGAATACCTAGAATGACAGATATGAGCCACCATCACCCAGCTTAAACACCTAGTAAGTAGATTTGAAAGAGCTTTATGGGATAAGCAATATCACACATTCCCTCTTTTCTTTCTCCTATCAAATTACAGTGCTTCATAGAAGTAAACAGCTAGGTCAGAGGATTGTATCCATTTTTATAAAGGAAGTGAATGATTGCTCTCTCTGAGATAATCTGAATCCATTGTCTCTCAGTGATTTTTGTAAGGGGCAGAGAAACTAAACTTATAAATTATCTTGGATCAAGTCTGAGTAAAGAAAGTAAATTTATTTAAAAAAAAAACAGTTAAATTTCAATCATAGGTTGTAAATTATTTGTGGAGTGGGGGGGGGGGGGTGTATGCATGTGCATCTGTGTGTGTGCTGGTCTCTCACTTGGCTTTTTCACTCCAGTCCAGAGCTCTACCACTTGAGGCATACCTCCAGTTGTTGTAAATGATTAAAAACAAACAAATACACTCCGATTACATTTGTCCATGCCAAGGAACTAACTCATTATTTAGAAAATTCATAAGGAAAGGAAAAGAATTAAGCAATTAAAAAAAACAAGCCAGAAGCATTAGGAAATGCTGGTTTGCCGCATTAAACATGAAGAAGGGAGAATCTAAGGAAAGCAGACATTAATCGGTAACACTTGAGCATTTTATTTTTCAAATACCTATGCCTGGAAATGATAACTTGAGGCAATGAAAATCAAATCAGAATTAAATTTTCAGAAAATGTATTTTCTCTCTTTAAAAAAAAAAAACAAAAAACACCTTGGCAGTACTGCAGTTTGAATTTGAAGTCCCACGCTCACAAAGCAGGTGCTTTACCACTTGAGCCACACCCTAGCTCCTTTGGTTTTAGTTTTTCTTCAAGTAGGGCTTTGCTTTACTATGTGTTTGTTTGTTTTAGTGCCCTGGTTGACCTGGACTGAGGAGTCTAGAACTTATGCCTCCCTTGTAACTAGATTATAGGCTTGTGTTACCAAGGCCAGCTCTTTCATTGAAACGAGATCTGACTATCTTTTTACCCAGACTGGCTTCGGTCTGTAATCTTCCAATGTGTATCCCCTAGGTAGCTCAAACTACAGGAATGAGCCATCACACTCAAAATATTCCTTCATATTTTTTTCAAATTAACAGAAATAATAAGACCATATATGGGCATTTTTTTTCACCTATTAACTTCTTGACTTAACATAGACTCTAGCCAAAAATGAACCTTAAAATTGTGTACTGTAAATCTTTCATTTTATAAATAGACCAGTTGAAAGCCCATTATTTTCAGTGACGTAGATAAGGTAACAGTGCGAAGTCAAATTAGACCAATTCGGCCTGCAGAGTCCCAGCTCAACCATCAGCCTCACCGAGCCTTTTGGATTTATGTCTTGTTGCTACATAAGATCAAATAAAAAACAAACACACACACACAGAGAATGTGTGCCTCTTCTACCTTTTAAATACAATCCCATTAAATTTTTTTTAAAAAAACAACAACAAGAATAAGAGTACCTAGGCATGGTAACATGCCTGTTTTTCCAGCACTGGTGGGGCAGAGAAATATAATTGTGAGTTCAAGGTCAGCCTGGACAAAACACTGTCTCACCACAAAGAAAAAAAGTATTAGGATGAAGCCTCAGAAAAATCAAGAATTTTAGTAGCTGCCTCTTCTACAACTAAGTTTAACACATATTAGTCAGGTGCCAATGGCTCACGCCTATAATCCTAACTTACTCAGGAGGCTGAGATCTGAGGATCAAACTTCAAAGCCAGCCTGGGCAGGAAAGTCCATGAGTCTGCTTTGTCTAATTAACCACCACCACCCCCCGCAAAAAAAAAAAAGCCAGAAGTGGAGCCCAGGCTGCTGGCAAACCACCACCACGACCACCACCCCGCCCCATTTGTCTTCACTTCAGAATAGGAGCATGGACTTATGTTCTTACCCTCAAAGGTTCAAATGGAGTTTGTAAACTCACCCCACCCCCAACAAATGTGTGCTTGCTTTAATGGGTTACAGCTATGACTCACTGAGTTAAACCTAAGGACCAGTGCTAATCACTCAGGCCCCAGGGTCTCATGCCTGCAACCCAAGCTACTCAGGAGGCTCAGATATGAGAATCCGGTTTCAAAGCCAGCCCACACAGCAGTCCCTGACATTCTTACCTCCAGTGAACCACCAAAAACCCAGAAGTAAATTGTTTCAAGTGGTAGAACACTACCTTGAGCAAAACAAAAAACAATAAAAATAAAAACCTCAGGGACAACACCTGAGCCTTGAGCTCCCCAAGACTGGTTCATGCGCGCATGCACACACACACACACACACACACACACACACACACACACACACACAGAGTAAAGCTTTTATTGTGCATCTATTTTGTGGGAAATTCAAAAGAGGAACATTCCATTTCAGAACAACGCATGGGCAAAGCAGCAGAGATTTAGGGAAAGAATGGACACAATACATTCAGGAAAAAACAAGAACAGCCTCCTGTAAGCAATCTGCTCCGATAGGAACAGTGGCCCAACAGCCAGGAGATGGGGGCCCAACAAGTGAGATAAAGGGCCTTAGAAACCTTAAAACCAGTTCCTCCTTTTATTGTTTATTTATTCATTCATTTTTGAGACAGGGTGTTTTGGTTTGTTTTTAATGGCTCAGGCTGGCCTTGACCTCACAATCCTCCGGTCACTTCCCCACCTCCCCACCCCTCACCCCTACTCCCCCCTCCCCCAACTGCAGGCATGAGCCACCACACCTGACTTCAAAAGGAGGTTCATTGGGTAAAGGGCAGGGTGAAAATACACCCCAGGAAAACCACACAATATCTGTGAAGGTGAAATTGTTTTCCATCCTGGATCATTCCATCCTTGAATCAAAGCCTCTGGCAGACTTGCTGCTGAGTTTCCTGTCTTCTCCTTTCTGTTTCTCTGTCCCTCAGTCTGTCTTTCTGTCTATCTCTGTCTCTGTCTCTCTCTGTTTTTGACATTGGCATTCAAGAGCACATTCTCTCTGCCTCTCTCTCTTTCTTCTGCAAGTAAGGCAACATTTCACCAGTTGTTTTGATTGACCTGAGATGAATTGGGAAAAGAGAAATACAAAAGTAGATTTTTTTTTTAAGTAAGAGGAGGGGAAAAGTGAGAAGAGAGTGGGGGTGGTGACAACAGAGCAGAAGGAATTTTACTTCACAAACAAGAAAGACCCCCAGAAGGCCGAGCAGTGGGAGTAATGAAGAATATTCATTGACCTTGTGTGAAGCTGATGGGGTGAGGGTAACAGGAAGCCATGGGAAAATGTTGGCCTGGGGTGGAGGTTGAAGGTGGTGGGAGGCTGGGTGCTGAATTCCCCCCCCACCCCTCCCACCCCGCCTGCAGCCTCTCTCTGGCATGAAACTCTTCAGAACTCCATCTGGAGCGCAGGCAGCCCTGAAAACAAGAAACCTGAAATGGATCACTGCGTTTTGACATCCCCAGGCGGTCAATAAATGTAATATAATATTGACCCGATCCCATCTAAGAGAAGTCATGCTGAGCGTGGCCCAAGGGAAAATGTCAGGTTTCCATGAGAGAAAAAACGAATCCAGGAGGATTCTGCTGTGCCTTCACACGGTTCATCTTTCATTCTCATTTGATCTTGACTGATTAAAAATAACTCTCCATTGTTTGAAAAGTTCAAAACAAAACAGCCAGGATTGTACTATAGCATCATTTTTCTTGGAAAAAATAGAATGAATAAACAGCCTTCTATAGTAATCCTGTCTTCTCCCGGCCAGGTGGCCGAGGGGCTGAAGTGCTCAGCACTTGGCCACAGGCTGGCTTGGCAGCCCGGGCCCCTGACTATTCAAAGATCAAGGTCCTTATTTACTTAGCAGGAACAATTTATTTTCTTTTATATTTCCTAAGCATTTGAAGGGATTTCTTCTCTTTGTGATGATCTCCATATGCTGTTTCCAATTAAACGGTGATGGGGGTTCTTCTGCATGGAGGAGCCAACATTCTGAAACCATTAAGTGCCCTCCCCCCCCATACAGGGAGAGACCTCAGGAGAGTCCCACAGGCATCCTCTCAATGGCATCCATGACACAGAGCCTTGACTGCAGAACATCTACTTAAAGGAAATTAGAATAACCACAAACCTGATCATAGTGATTTTCTAAAAAACCTTGAATGGTTGTTGTGCATTAAGTCATTTGCAGATATTATGTTAACCCTATGAACAAGTCTTTTGAGAGTTGGTGCTGGCACAATCCCTATTTATAAAAGAGGAAGCTGAGGCATAGAAACTAATGAGATTGAAAGAGTTAAAAGTCCATTCTCTCCAAACAGCAGCACAAAGAGCAACCTGAAAGGAACTCTCTGTAGATGCACGTATTGCCTTAAAAATCTGCACTATTTTCAAGTAGGAAATTCATTTGATTTATACATAATATCAGGATCTATTATCTCAAAAGGATTTACCTCGCCACAAAGCAATCTTGATGAGTAATTGTTCCTGCAAAAAGTTTTCTGAAAGTGTGTATTGTATCAAGAATGACAAATTGTGTTAGTCACTAATGGCTCACATCTACAATCCCAGGTAATCAGGAGGCTGAGATCTAAGGATCACAGTTCAGACCTGACGGGAAAGTCCATGAGACTCATGTCCAATTAACCACCACAAATGTGGAAGATAAGCTGTGACTCAAGTGACAGGGCACCAGCCTTGAATGTAAATATGTAAGGGACAGTGTTCAAGCCTCATGTTCAAGCCGCAGTCTCAGCACAATAATAATAAGAATAATAAAGAATAATAAATAAATAAATGCACCACAGGAACTAACCACCACAAGACTTTTGTTCTTAATTTTTCACTTCTGTATTTGGGCTAAAGAACATAAAACCTGTGATAAGACAGTTATTTCTCTCCTCTAAGTAGAAAAGTAACAGTAAAGATGCTGAAAAATCTCTTAACTTCATGATTCCTGAATGTGGGTAATCATCTAAATGCACAAAACTTTGCAAAGTCTTATAAAGCATATTATTATTTGATTCTTTGGGTCTCAGATTCTCCACCTGTACAAATGAGTAATATTCCCACAGATTTTCACCTGCAAAACATCAGCAAATTTATCTCATGTAATACTTCACTTTACAAATGGTGACACCAAGGCTCACTTACCAGCCCTGAAATGCTTTTATATCTTCAGTGAATCAGTTTCCAAACAATATAAAAAAAACCATCACTTCATTTTTAAGGAAAATTGAAATTGAGATACACTAGAAAATATAATAATATTTTTCTTTGCTCCGGATCTGACATTGAGGTCAACATAGACAGGATCTATGTATCAAGTTCTCCTCAACACTCTTCAAATTCCTTTTCTCTCACTGGGAGAACCCATCATAGAGAGAAAAGAAAGATTAATATTGTTTTTTACCCAACCTTTTTGTAAGAGGCAGGATAATCGCTCATTTAAAGCAAGTGTTCTCAATAGCCAAAATTTGGAAACAACCCAGATGCCCCTCCACAGACGAATGGATCCAAAAAATATGGTACTTATACACAATGGAATACTACATAGCGATTAGGAATGGTGAAATATTGTTATTCGCAGGGAAATGGTCAGAACTCGAACAAATAATGTTGAGTGAGACAAGCCTAGAACACAGAAAACAAAGGGGCATGATCTCCCTGATATATGACTGTTAACAAAGGGAGATGGAGAGACAGTAGAGACCAAGTCTGTGAACACTGTACACGTGCTTGATACATTGTATATTGCATATGGGTCTACCTGAGCTAGACAAGGGATGGAAAAACAGGTTGTAAGATATCACAAGAAATGTACACACTGCCCTACTATGTAACTGCACCCTCTTTGCACAACACCTTGTAAAAAAAATTTATGTTCAATTAATAATAAAAAAAAATTTAAAAAAAAGCAAGTGTTCTAGAGACTCTTCAGTTGGCTGCTACACTATGAAAATAGGAAAATAGAAAACCACAGTTCAAAATGGTAATCTTAAGGCACTATGTTAATTATGTTCATTTTTTTTTTTTTTTTTTGGCCAGTCCTGGGCCTTGGACTCAGGGCCTGAGCACTGTCCCTGGCTTCTTCCCGCTCAAGGCTAGCACTCTGCCACCTGAGCCACAGCGCCCCTCCTGGCCGTTTTCCATATATGTAGTGCTGGGGAATCGAACCGAGAGCTTCATGTGTAGGAAGCAAGCGCTCTTGCCACTAGGCCATATTCCCAGCCCATGTTCATGTATGTTAATTGGTTCATAATAGCAAAATAACCACATGGCCAGGCTTCCTATGAGAGAGAGTTTTTCTTCCTCTCCCCCCCACACCCCCACCCCTTAAAAACAAAAATTCTGCTGGGTGTCAAGGGCTCACACCTGTAAATCCTAGCTACTCAGGAAGCTGAGCTCTGAGGATCATGGTTCAAAGCCAGTCCAGGAAGGAAAATCTATGAAACTCTTATCTCCAATTAATCACCCAAAAGCCAGAATTGGAGTTGTGGCTCAAGTGTTAGAGCATGAGCCTTGAGCACAAAAGCTCAGGGACAGCACCCAGGCCCTGAGATCAAGTCCTAGGACTGACACACACAAAAAAAGAAAAAAACCAAGAAAGTTTGAATCTTCAATGCCACTCTGAACACATTGTGTGGTGGGGCCTCAATGATGTCATGAAGCTGCTGTTCTCTTAAACGGGCTCAGCCCATTGTCATGGGAGGGGACTAATTGTCTCAGAGTGGCTTCCTTACGAAATCAAGCATAGTCTCTTGCTTTTCCCCTTTGGCTCTCTTTGCTGTCTTGCATGTGACATTCTCTGTCATGATACAGTCAAAAGGCCCTCATCACATGTCCAAAACTTTATGTTGGGCTTTCTAATCTCCAGAATGGTGAAAAATAAATGTCTTTAGGAATAACCCATTCTATATTCTATTCTGTGCAGCAACTGAATTTTGACAAAGGTGACAAGAAGACAATGGGGAAAGGATAGAATCCTTGTGAAGTATTGGCAGAATTGTGATATGCACACCTCTGATCATACAGAAAAAATCAACTCAAAACAGATTAGGTTTAAATGCAAGACCTGAAACTGGAAAACTGCCGGAAGAAACCCAGGAAGAAAGCTCCATGATGTTGGACAGGACAATGGCGTTCTGGATATGATCTCAAAAACACACGTAACAAAAACTAAAATAAAATGACAAGCAGGATTACATCAAAGTGAAAAGCTTCTCACTGCAGTGGAATGAGATCATCTACAAAATACCAGAGCATTTGCAAGCTCCTCATCTGACAAAGAATTAATATTCAAGACATTGAGAAACTCAATCTCAAACACAAGAAAACAGCTCAGTTGAAAATTGGGCAAGAGATACAAATACAGATTTCTCAAAATAAGATTACAGATGGCCAACATGAATGGGGGGGAGGTAACTACAAATCATCAAGGAAATTCATATCAAAACCTTGATGAAAATCACTGCCTCTGGGCCTAAGATGATTATTATAGGCAATATGAATGGCTTGGGCAAAGGTGGCTCAGACCCTTAGCTACTTGGGAATTTGAGATCTGAAGATCAAGACCAGGCAGACAAATCTCAGATTCTTATCTACAATTAAGCACCAAAAACTTGGAAGTGAAGGTATGGCTCACATGGTAGAGCACCGGCCTTGAGCAAAAATAGTCAAGACAGATCATGAGCCCTAATGTAAGCACGTAAAAGTAAAAAGATGAAAGATAACTACTGTTGGTGGGAATATACAGAAAAGAGAACATTCTTATTCCATTGACAGGAATGAAAGTAATATACCTATTCAACATAACAATATGGAGGTTCTTCATAAAACAAAAACAGAACTGTCAGCTGGACTCTGGTACTCACATCTGTAGTCCTAGCTACTCAGGAGGCCAATAGCTGAAGATCACAGTTCCAAGTCAGCCTAGGCAGGAAAATTTATGAGACTCTTAGCTCCAATTAACCACCAAAAAAACAAAAACAAAAACAAAAACAAAAAACCACACACACACACACACACACACACACACACACAAAACAGGTGTGACTGAAGTGGTAGAGTGCTAACTTTGAGAAAAAAAAAAAAAAAAAACAGCTCAGGGACAGCACCCAGGCCCTTGAGTTCAAGCCACAGGACGGGTGCCAAAAAAAAAAAAAAAAAAAAAAAAAAATCAAATAATGTCACAATCCCACTGCTGGAAATGCACTCAGAGGAAGTGAAATCATCATATCTATACTCCTGTATTTATGGTTGCAATATTCACAATAGCCACAATGTGGAATCAAAAGGTCTTTCAAGGAATGACTGGATAAAGAAAATGTGATCTATACATAAAATGGAATAGTATCATGCTATAAAAGAGGAGAGTCTATCATTTGCCACAATGGCAATGGGCCTGCAAAACATGTTAAGTGCAATAAACCAGAGAGAAAACAAATACCATATGATCTCACTTGTGTGTAGATTCTAAAGCAGTTCGTGTCATACAGAGAGGAGCAGTGGTTGACAGAGCCCTGCGTAGCTATAGGGGAGAGAGATTCGAGAGACTTTAGTCACTGGAAGTATAATTATGGATAAATAGGTGCAGTCAACTCAGGAGATCTATTGTATAATGTGGTGCTATAGTTACTGGTGATATATTTTACTTTATCATTTTATTTTGAAGGTATAACAGAAACTGCATTATTCTAGCTCTTTACATGGTTTGAGTACATTTATAAGACTGTACATAAAGAGGAGAACAAGAGGAAAATGATGTTACATTTTTCAATGAGTTGCACAGTGAAAACAAAAGCAAAAAACAAAGAAGTACTCAATACAGTTAGTAAGGGATAGAAATCTTAGAGAACTATTGCAATTTTCATTTTTTAATCCTGAAAGCATTGTCTTTTTAATATCTATATCTCAGGTTTAAAAGTGTGTTGTTTCCATAATGACTCAAGTTTTGTAACAGCAACTAGAGTTTGAGAAGTTGTCATGTCCACATGTCCATTCCTGGACCCTCTGCTCTTCTTCCCTAGTATTGCTGATCATAAGTATCTAGTTCTGTGGTGTGTGTGTGTGTGTGTGTGTGTGTGTGTGTGTGTGTGTGTGTATGTGTGTGTGTTGTGCACGTGCATGCCAGTCCTCAGACTTGAATTCAGGGTTCTATCCCCAGGCCTTGTTTGCTCAAGGCTGATACTCTACTACTTTGGCCATAGCTCCATATCTGGCTTTCTGGTAGTTAATTGGAGATAAAAGTCTCACAGACTTTTATCCTATCTTAGCTAGCTTTGAACTAAGATCTCCAATTCTCAGACTACTGAGTAGCTAGTGTTACAGGCATGTATCACCGGTACCTGGCTCACTGATTTTTATTTCTGGAGCTTTTTGTTTTTGTTTTCACAATTGATGATATATTTTTTAAATCCTCAAAAAGAATAAATGTTAAGTGTTGCACCACAAAATAAATACTACATAAAGTAACACAGCTATATATTAGCTATCTAGCCATTCTATGTTTTACATATTTCCAAACATTATGTTGTAAGTATTGATTAATGCATACAATTTTAGCTGTCAATTTAAAATAAGTAAATAAATACAAGAAGATTTGGGGAATGTATGAACATGGCATTTGTGTTTCTGAATCTGCCTCATTTCATAGGGTGGTCTCTAGTGCCATACATTTCCCTGAAAATAACATAATTTCATTCTTTATGGAATGAGGATTTATGATTAAAACCTCATTGTTTATGTATACCATTTTTTAATCCACTCATCAGTTGACAGACCCATAGGTCAATCCCAATAATTTGGTCATTGGGAATAGTGCTGCACTGGCTGGATGTGCAGGTGTCTCTATCATACCTTGATTATGTTCCTTCCAGTACATTCCCAGGAGTAGTATAAACAGGATCACATGCTAGTTCTATTTTTAGTTTATTGAAAAATTCTTCACACAGATTTCCATAGTGGCTGTCTAAGTTATACTCCCACCAACCACGTAAGATGTTTCCCTTCTCCCTACATGCCCACCAGCATTTGTTGTTTGTGTTCTGGATGAGGGCCTGTCTGACTCGGGTGAGATGGGGTCTCAAGGTCTGCCCCTCTTGATGTCTTATGAGGTTAATGTTTTTCATGTGTTTGTTGACCATTGATACTTCTTTGGAGAACTGGGTTATTCATTGGTCCATTTATTTATTATGTTATTTGTCCTTTCTGTGTTTTAAATCTTTGAGTTATTTGTGGATATAAATCACTTGTCAGGTAGACTTTCTTCCATTCTGTGACATGGTGATTCTTGTAAAAAAGAAAAATAAATTAAAAAAAAGAGAGAAACATCACTTTCAGAAAGCAGATTTATGCTACTTTCTAGTCTGTGTCCAGCTTATTTCTTCAATTATTTATCATGAGAAGTTTTGATACCATGATTTAACCTTCATTTACATCATGATATGGCAGTTAATGTCAGAACATGAAGAGTAGGTTTTGCTTAAAAAATGAAAAATGTCTCTCTACCATGGTCAATTTAGACAGCTATCACTTTGCTGATAGGTCAAACTACAGTGGACCCCAAAGAAATATACAATCATTGGGTACTGCTGGTGGCTCACACCTGAAATCCTAGCTACTCAGGAGACTGAAATCTGAGGATCGCTGTTTGAAGCCAGCTGGAGCAGGAAAGTCTGTGAGACTCTTATCTCCAACGAACCACTCAGAAAATGCTGCAAGTGGCACTGTGGCTCAAGGAGTGCTAGCCTTGAGCACAAAGAGGCGCAGAGGGAGCACCCAGGCCCTGAGTTCAAACCCCAGGACCAGCAAAATAAAACAAAAGAAAGACCTTAAATGAGAATGTCCTCGGATTTCCTCCATTCTATGTAAAAGATGATTCAAGAAATCCCTGGTGCACAGTAAACATCATTTTTTGAGTGAAATTATGTCCAGAAGGTACAATAAATGGCAATCAGATGCTTATGGGAAAATAATATCCACAATTATGACAACTCTTCTTGGGAGGAGAATAGTCTGTGTCCTAAAAAAGTGAAATGCAAGCCAGGCAAATTCTGATACAAAGGATGAGGGATGATAGATGAAGGAAGAGATATTGCCTAGGTTGAACCAGATAAAACACCAAGCCATAGTTGTGATATAGAAAGTGATCCATTGTTTACCCAAGAACCACACCATTTTCAAAGGCAAGAGGAGTAGTTGTGGGTAGTTGTGGGTCCATGGAATTATAAAAAACCGAAGATCTGGTAACATGGCCTAGTGGCAAGAGTGCTTGACCAGGGTTCGATTCCCCAGCACCACATATATAGAAAACAGCCAGAAGCGGTGCTGTGGCTCAAGTGGTAGAGTGCTAGCCTTGAGCAAGGAGAAGCCAGGGACAGGGCTCAGGCCTGAGTCCAAGGCCCAGGACTGGAAAAAAAAAAAATAAAAAAAAAATAAAAAAACTGAAGACCCATGGAGAGGAAAACAACAGCTGTCTCCTAATGTAGAGATATAATTTTTCTTTTTCATTCACAATGTTTCAAATGACAATTCTGCCAATATCTAACTTTTCTATGACATGCACTGGATGTCTACTTTAGGTAAGAAAAATGTGCCAGCCACATATCGAAGGGTTTCTCAGACTCTGGGAATCTAGTCAACTGCATTTACAAAATAAGATAAATCAGAAAAACAAAAACCTTCAAATATGCTATGGGCCGATCTATTTATCGTCTATATATCATCCACCTATCATCTGCCTATCCATCTATCCTTCCTTCCTTCCAACCATCCACCTACCTACCTCCCCCTTTCCCTCCCTCCCTACCTTACCTACCTATCTACCTATCTACCAACATACCCTCTCACTGACGTAACCAAACAACACCTAAAGGGGAACTGTCATCATTGCTTGTTTACTCTATAGAATTGTTAAACTGATTTACAAATCCTCCAATTCCTCTTATTTTTTAAATTTATTTTGTTTTTTGCCAGTCCTGGGGCTTGAACTCAGGCCCTGAGCACTGTCCCTGGCTTCTTTTTGCTCAAGGCTAGCATTCTACCACTTGAGCCATAGTGCTACTTCTGGCTTTTTCTGTATATGTGGTGCTGAGGAATCAAACTCAGGGCTTCATGTATATGAGGCAAGCACTTTACCACTAGGCCATATTCCCAGCCCCTCCAATTCCTCTTAAAAGAACTTAATGGCATTTAGTTTCATTATGAACCCATTCAAACAGACACAATAAATATCTTGGAGTCCAGATGTTTTTCAAGCTTAATTAAAAATAATTCCCCCTTCCAATCTTACACCTATACTATTTTTCCTCAGGCCCATTAAAAGAATGCTTTCTTGTCCATTTTTTGTGTGCCAGTCCCTGGAGCTTGAACTCAGGGGCTATAGGTGCTGTGCCTGGGCTTTGCCATGCAAGGCCAGTGATCTATCACTTGAATCACAGCTCCACTTCCAGCTTTTTGAGTAGTTTATTGGGGATAAGAATCACACATATTTTCCTATCTGGGCTGGTTTTGAGTCATGATCCTCAGATCTCAGCCTCTGAGCCAACGGTGCCCATCTCAATGTTTCTGACAATAAGTTTAGATTTGATGAGATTTTATTGAGTTTGTATTTTAGAGAAGTTGAAGTCATTGAATTTTTAGCAGTACTAAATGATACTCCATTCTGTTTTCTCTTTGTCTCTTTCTCTTTTTTTGTTCCTCTATGTGTGTCTCTCACACACATACATACACCCAAACACACACACAAGAATTGAGGTAAACATTTAGATGCTCCCCTAGTGATATGTTATAAACTATAACTATAGTCCAACAAACTAGAAAATTATATAATGTAAAGTGAAGATTGAACCCAAGGCCTTGCACTTGCCAGCATACACTTTACCATTAAGCTATCCACCAAGCTCTGACAAACTAGAAAATTAAACACCTAGACATTTAATAACAATATTTTAAAACCCATAAATATATTACCTGGATGTCTTAGGCAAGATGGTTTGGGGGAATGCAAGACTAAATTAGTTGACCCTCAAACAGCTTAACAACCTCTCTGAATCCTGACAATAAGAGCGGCCACCAACAGAGAAATGTCTCCAGGAATCTTCCTAGCAATTTGCTTCGGTTCTTCAAAGAATCACACAGGAGGTTCTACTTTGAAATCAGCTTTATTTGCGTCTGGAGCAACAGCATTAATTCTCCTCTGCTCTTCAGGCTTAGCAATCAACTAGCCACTGTAGAAAAACAGCTCTTGACTCCTGTTTCCACACTTCAATTAGCAGGCAAGGAATTCCAGACTGTATAATCTTAGAATCATAGACTGCTTGGTAAAAACTCTCTCTCACTCTCTCTCTCTCTCTCTCCCTCTCTACACTGACACACACACACACACACACACACACACACACACACACACACACACACACACACACCACCAGCAGCAGCAGCAACAACAACAACAACAGAGACAAGATCTGAGATTTGCCTATGACCAGGCAGCAAATTAGATCAGAGCTAGAATTAGAACCCAAATCTCAGTAACTGGGGCCAGCCCAACCAACTGCTATTCTAGACTCCCAACTAAGTCTGCTTCTGTTTCTAACTTCTCTTATTAGTGACTTCAAGCTTTTGTTTTTTATCTCATGTGGATTACTATGGAGTCATAAAAAAAAAAAATCAACGAGGCCACATTTTTGGTCCTTTCATTGCTCTGCCAGTTCCAAATAGAAGACTCCGAGTCTCTTGACCTCTTGGGCTTTTTTTCTCATCTAAAATTAGTGCTAGAACTAAAGATCTCTGCAGAACTTTTCTGGCTCAAACCCCCCGCTTTCCCTTTCTGTATCCCACGTCGCTCTGATGTCCACTAGGGGGCAGGCTTCTCCCAGCACATAGCAAAGTTCTCTGATGGATGCCTGAGAAACTCTTCTACTTCTAAGTAAAAGCCAAAGAGAAAGAGCAGCCATCAAGTCGGTGACCCATATGCATCAAGATCTAGATGCATTGCTAATATGTTTTTGTTAATCTCTTATGCTGACCAATAGTCTTTCACACATTGTCCCCGTTTGTTCTAAAATCAGGCAACAGTTTGCATACTTGCCTATGGTTTTAAAATGTATTGAAGCTGAATGCCAGTTAGAAACCAAGTCCTCTTGGGCCTAGGACAGTGCGCGGAGAGGAGGAACGATATTACAGAAACACGATACATTTCAGTTGTGCCGTGCCTTGGTTGCTGAGTCCTTTCCAGTATCTGGGACTTGGAGTTTGTGATACACAGAACGGAAACACAATTGCTTGGCTTTCTGCAGTCACGTTTCAAATCCCTAAAAGGCTATTATTCTTTGAAAGGCTATTCTTTTGAATAGATTTTATGATAGTTCGTCATACTCTTAATAATCGTTGCCCCAAATTGTCTTTTTTGCGCATGCCAGCTAACACTTTTCTTAGAGTCCTCAAAATATCTAGGAAAGTGACGCGGGCAAGAACTCAAGGGAATATTCTAATAGTGCCTGCAAGAGACTTCCCAATGTCCGGCGGGTTCGTGGAAGGGGATAAAGGGCTTTCTTCAGCCAAGCAATGTGATCCCCTCTCCCACCCCTGCCCCCATTAATTGCTATACACGGAACACATTCTGCAAAGTTTCTTTCACAGCAAGCCACATCCTAAATAAATTCAGCCACAGCACCTACAGCAAGTTCACCCATGGATTTGCATATGTGGAAAGCCATCCGCAGGTCGGGGTCACCCCTCCAGCCAGCCCCACTCCCAGCTCACCCCCTCTTACCTTTGCAACTTGTAAAGGCTGCTGCTGTTCCTTGCCACCCTGTAGCCGGAATCCCCAGGGCGCCCCTCCAGTCATGGAAATGCAAATAAAATCCCCGGTGCCCATGGTTCCTCTGGTCGAGGGAAGGCGGTGAAGGCTGAGCCACCCCCAGAGCTGGTAGGAAGACCAAGCCAGGAGCGCGGGGCTGGGGCGCCCGGTGCCTAGCGCGCGCGGCTAATGGGAGCGGCCCGGGCGTCGGGGGCGCTCCGCCCGTCCAGGACCCGGCCCACTCTGTCGTCACACCGCGCTCAGCCCACCACGGGGAACGGCGAGCGCTCACACGCGAGCCAAGGTCCCCATGTTGGGTCAAGATGGTCTGGAGGCCGGGGTGGCGGGGGCCCGGGAGGGCGAGCACCGTTTCCCTGGCTTTTGCAGATGAAATCCCAGCAGTGGAGAAAGTTGGGTTGAATGTTTCTATAAACAGAGAGGACGCGGGAAGGCGCTCGTCGCGCTGCCACGCGCGGGTTCTCACATAGGAGCTCCGAGCACGCGGCCAGGACACTCGATTCTCTCGGATACATATTTGGAAATTTTCCACATTGATGGATGAAAGCGAGCGAGCAAGATAAAGTGATTCGCAATGATTATTTTTCTATCTTCAGCCTGCAGAACTCATCCCATAAGAGGAAAGAAAGCATAGAAAACATAAGCATTAAAACCAAACACACACACACACACCACACCCCACACCACACACAGCTCCTTCCCTGAAAAAGTACTTTTCAGAACTAGAATATGTGTTTAGAGAAGAAAGGATGGAGTGAGGTTAGGAGAGGAGAAGAAAAGGAAGATTGAAGAAAGGGAGAGAGACCAAGAATAAAAGAGAAAGGAGACAAACGTCAGAGAGACAAAGACGGGGACATTGTGTGAGGTTTGGGGTAAATTAAATTTAAGTGTGTTTCATTTTATTCCTTTCTGCTGATCTTCAAACTGAATGTGAACTCCATGGTCAGTCAATTACATATAATGTCACCTGTAAGTTTCTTGTTTTTGTAATTTCTCATCAAATGTTCTGAATCTGAGTGGTCCAAAAGGAAAACGTAATATGGAGGTCAGATCTGGCCAGCTAAAGAGAGCAGAAGCTGACTCCATCTCCACTATCTCCCCAGCCCCCTCTGCTCAGAGGCCCGGGAAGATTCCCTCTCCCTATAAACAATACTGCACACCACGCCCCCCTCTCCCTGAATCAGCATGCCAATTCTTGATGGGCGGTGCCTGGATTCTTACAAGAAGGGAAACCCCATTCCCAGGTAATGGGAATTCCTGAATCCCAAGAAACAGGGAAGGGCATCTGGCCTATAGGTTACTGAACCTGTCTGTCAAGTGCTTGGAACTGGGAGCTCGCTGTGACCCAGCCCCCTGGCCTGTCCCTATTTAGGGGCAGGCCAGCTCAGGCGCCATTACACCACACCACATGTTCGAGTCTAGTGTCTGTCATCCCCATGGCGTACCAATTCAGCTCCAAGGAAGTAAGTCTCTGTGCCACTGTCCTGTTCTGTGTTATATGTTTTTCTGAAACCTGGAACCTGTCTATCCAGAACTTCCCCAATAAATTAATCTTTTTACTTGAGGCTGTCTATGAGTGGTAGACTCTTGGAGGGATGGGGGATCCCCCACCCCTCGGATGCCATTACAGAAAATACATTTCATATTGAAAGGATATGTCCAGGCCATCCCAGGGGACCATGTGGAGGTAATCACAGGCAGGAGAAGAAGGTTCATAAGGAGGTTTATTAGTGGGGCCATAGTTCCCATGGGAGAGGGAGCAACATGGCATCAGCACCTTATCCAGATGGCAGCTTCTCTCTCTGGGGGTAAAGGGGAAGTAGGTAGGTAGTGAGTAGGAGTGGCTGATTAGGTATGGGTGGATCTGGGGGCTAGTGGGAGGAGCTGAGGACCTGAGGCTAAGGAAATGCTAACACATATGAGTTCCAAAATATTTTAACATCTCAAACCTGAATACAAGCTACCCAAAACAAACAAAAGGGCCATTTTGATTTCCACATAATACTTCCATTTTTTTCATGACACTCATCCATGTAAAAATATACTAAATAAAGGAAGAGCCTGAATCCAGGCATCGGTGGCTCTTGCCATTAATCCTAGCTACTCAGGAGACTGAGATAAGAGGATCAAAGTTCAAAGACAGGCTAGGGACGAACATCATGAGACTCTTACCTCCAAATCATCACCCAAAAAAAGCCAGAAGTAGAGGTGTGGGTGAAGTGGTAGAGGGCCAGCCTGGGGTGACAAAACTAAGGGACAATACCCCAGGCTTTGAGTTCAAGCCCTAGCACTGGTACACGAAGCATAGAATAAGAACTAACACAGAGGGCTGGGGATATGGCCTAGTGGCAAGAGTGCCTGCCTTGGATACACGAGGCCCTAGGTTCGATTCCCCAGCACCACATATACAGAAAACGGCCAGAAGCAGTGGTGTGGCTCAAGCGGCAGAGTGCTAGCCTTGAGCGGGAAGAAGCCAGGGACAGTGCTCAGGCCCTGAGTCCAAGGCCCAGGACTGGCAAAAAAAAAAAAAAAAAAAAGAACTAACACAGAGCCTGGAAAAGTCGGTATTATCTGGGGGACCAGATGGAAGTCAGGCCCAGACCCGCCCATGGATGGTTACCCAGACCCTGCTCCTGGGAAGCCAGGCATGGCACGTGGCTTCATGAGCACCTCATCCCCAGGAAAAGGAGGACCACGATCTCAGTGACATTGGACCTCTAGCAGGTAGGAGGGCCAGACACTCCACATTTGGTTCTATTTAGGAAGGTTAATTTAGGTAAGAAAGGATTTTTGAAATGTAAGGTTTTTGTCTTCTTTTCGAGATGGAATTATGACATGTCCCAGACTGTCCAAGAAGTAGAGACAAAGGACAAAGGGTGAGCTAATGCAACCCATGTTGGAAATGAACTTTACAACCTGGGGGTGGAGTGGGAGGGGGAGGAAAAGTGGGAGAAAAACAAGGGAGGGGGTAACAGTGTTTGACAAGAAATGTACTCATTAACTTAGGCACATAACTGTAACCCCTCTGTACATCACCTTCACAATAAAACTAAATTTTGAAAAAGGAAAAAAGAAATCGGAGGGAATGTTGCAAAAATCACTTTAAGTAGTTACCCTATTCAAACTAGCCAATCATGAGATGATTGTGAACCTGAACTCAACCAATCAGAAGAGGGCAGAGCCTCTCCCTTCAGGGATAAATATCAGAGCAGCCTGCCTGTTCTGTGCTTGCTTGCCAGCTTTCTGGGGGAAGGTGCACCCTTCTGCAGAAGGAAAATTTGCCTTGCTGAGACCAAAAAATAAAATTTAATCTCTCTCTCTTTCCCTCTTTCTCTCTTTCTATCTGTCAGTCCTTCTACCTTTCTTTCTTTGTGGTGCTATGGAGGGAGGGAGCACTTGAACTTGAGGCCTGAGCTTTGTTCCTGAGGTTTTTTTTGCCTACAACTAGTGCACTACCACTTGAGCTACAGCTGCACTTCTGGCTTTTTTGTAGCTACTTAGAGATGAGTCTCACAGATTTTCCTGCCCAGGCTGGCTTTGAAGTTCAATCTTCAGATCTCAGGCTTTTGAGTAGCTGGGGTTGCAGGTGCGGGCCACCAGTACCCAGTTTCCTCCACTCTTTAAAAATCTGCGCTATGGGGGGCTGGGGATATGGCCTAGTGGCAAGAGTGCTTGCCTCCCATACATGAAGCCCTGGGTTCGATTCCCCAGCACCATATATACAGAAAACGGCCAGAAGTGGCGCTGTGGGTCAAGTGGCAGAGTGCTAGCCTTGAGCACAAAGAAGCCAGGGACAGTGCTCAGGCCCTGAGTCCAAGCCCCACGACTGGCAAAAAAAAAAAAATCGGTGCTATGGTGACATGATAAAATACAAGCTCAGGAAACAAAAATAAATGAAAGGAACTTTACACACTGCTTTCTCTTTCTTTTTTAAAATATTTTTACTGTTAGTATAAAGATGATGTACAGTTACATAAGTCAGGCAATAAGTACATTTCTTTTTTGAAAATGTCACCCTTTCCCTTGCTGTCTCCCAGATTTGCCCTCCCATGACCACCCACAAGTTGCATAGTTTATTTTCCACATTGTCCAGTGGGTACTACTGCTGCATTTGTTCACCCTTTGTCCCTCCATTTCTGTGCCCCCCTTTGACCTCCCAAAGACATATAAATGAATAAATGAGACAAAAAGAAAAGAAAATGAAAACTGCAACCAAGAAAAAACTCTTGTTTCCATTTCCTGAAGTTCATTTCAATCAGTCTTACTGTGTCTGGTCAGAAGCACATAGGCACAATGCCTTTGTGTCCTACTTTCCCTTGTCTTGGGCTCCTTTCTTTGGGCTAGACTGCCTTCTGTCCTTACAACAGGAGAAGCTGTAGGTAAAGCCCCTGTTGGCCTCCTGGTTTGGGGGTCACTCTTGATCCTGATCTTATTCTCCTTTGATGGCTTTCTCCCTTTCTACTTTGGGAGTCCACAAGGTCTTGATTTTATTTATTTATTTATTTATTTATTTATTTACAATCCTGGGACTTGAACGCAGGGCCTAAGCACTGTCCTGGCTTCTTTTTGTTCAAGGCTAGCACTCTACCACTTGAGCCACAGCATCACTTCTGGCTTTTTCTATATATGTGGTGCTGAGGAATCGAACCCAGGGTTTCATGTATGCAAGGCAAGCACTCTAGCACTAGGCCATATTTCTAGTCCCAAGCTCTTGATTTTTCCCTCTTGCCTTTCTAGTCTCTTCTCTTGATGTTCCTTTGAAGCAGGGCTGGTTCCCTTGTTTTTTTGCTCACATCACACCCTTAAGTTGGGCCCTCTTACTCACCTTGCAGAATGCAACTTTTTCCCTTGCAATCTCAGACAACTTGCCTTAACTCTAGGCCAATGTATTTGGCTTCCTGGTAAACCTATTTCTAGGACATGAGTTTATCACAGAAACTGAAAAGTACAGCAGGCATGGTGGTATTTACCTATAGTCCCAGCTATGCAAAAGGTAGAAATAGGAGTACCAAAGTCCAAAGCTGGCCTGGAAAAAAACACACAGGAGTCTTTATCTGACAAAAATAAACTAAAGCAAAAGGTACTGATTTCCTTTCAATTCTGACCTCAATGGGATATTGAAAGTTGGGCTGCAGGCAGCCATATTGTGACCAAGCCTGAGATTACCACAGACATCTTCACCCTCAATACATCCACGGCAACAGCCTCCACTTCCAGGCCTCTCACTGCGCAAAGACCCATAGCCTGTATTTGTTCAAAGTCTGTGAACTGTGTTTGTTTCTTACAGCCAGCACAATCTCACTGCTCACAGTCAGCATCTTTTTCTATTTGAGCAGTTCTTTCATGTGGAACCAGGGAATCAAAACACAGTAACTGCACTGCTGGTGGGAATGTAAACTAGTACAATCACTCTGGAGAGCAGTCTGGAGGTTCCTCAAAAAACTTAGCATAGACATACCCTATGACCCAGCCATACCACTCTTAGGCATCTACCCTATGCAACAGGATCCAGGATATGCAACAGGACACCTGTACCTCCATATTCATCACTGCACTGTTCACAATAGCCAACATATGGAAACAACCCAGATGCCCCACTACAGAGGAATTGATCCAAAAGATGTGGTACCTGTACACAATGAAATTCTACACAGCTATTAGAAATGATAAAATAATGGCATTCACAGGGAAATGGACAGGTCTAGAACAAATCATGTTGAGCGAGACAAGCTTAGAGCATAGAGACAAACAGCGCATGGTCTCCTTGATATGCATGTATTAGAATTAAATAGCCAAGAGACATGACAAAGAAAACAGGACCCAAGATACCAATTCACAGTGAAACCAAAAAAGGACAGCTTTGGGAGAAAGACACCAGAAACTAAAACCCAAACACTACTTCATATGTACCTGAAATAATATTCAAATTGAAAAGAACCCCAAAGATAAGGAAGCAAAGGACCTCTTCTTAATTAGTCTTATAGTATTTAGAGGACCCTATTTTCCTTACCTCACATATGGTGTATACACGTGCACATCTGAGGGAAGCTGGGAGGAGGGTACAGAATGAATGGAAAATGGAAAAATACAGTAGAAAGGACACAACAGCTGCAATGGACACTAATGAGAACAAACTAAGCAGCTCAAGGGCAGCAGGGAGCAAGGAAGAATGAGAGAAAAAGAAGGAACAGACTACACTAAGCAAAAGGAAAGAAATGTATATGTATATAATACCTGATCCGCAAGGAATTGTTTTATTGTTAATGATCATAGAGTTCATAAGCATTGTAGACTAGAATGGCAATGTCCATCAAGGGGAAGATTTTTAAAAAATGATGATAGCAAGGGGATGGGTTGAGGGGAGGAAAGGGAAGGTGGGAGAAAAATGAGGAAGGGGGTAAGAAAAATGACAAGAAATGTGTATGTATTCACTACCTTAAGTATCTAACTGTAACCCTTCTGTACATCATCTTGACAAGAAAAAAAAAGTAGGAAAGAAAAAAACTACATAGTAACTTGGAAATGGAGGTATGGCTCAAGTGGAAGAACACCAGCCTTGAGCCAACAAAGCCACGTGAGAACATGAGGCCCTGAGTTCAAGCCCTAACATTAGCACACACAGGAAAAAATTGCAACAATTGATTCACCATTTAATCAGCAAGGAACTTGGCAGATAATATTTTACTTACACTCAAAGTAGATAGGTAGATTTTAGTCTCTCCTGTATTGCTAGTTAGCCAAACCCAGATCCTAGGTGATAGAGCCAGGATTTGAATTCTGAACATTTTTTCTATCTGAATTAAAAGTACTATGTGTGTGCATGTGTGTGTGTGTGCATGCATGTGTATGTGTGCATGGATGTGTGTGTGTATGTTCTGAGAATTATACACTCTTCTCCTCTACCCTGATCCTTAACCTATCTATTACTTGTTTGTTTGTGTTTTTTTTAATTTGTGTGCCAGTACTTGAACTCAGGGTCTGGGCATGGTCCCTGAGCTACTTGGCTCAAGACTAGCGCACTACCACTTGAGCCCCAGCTTCACTTTCAGCTTTGTGCTGGTTAATTGGAGGTAAGTCTTGAAGACTTTCCTGCCTGAACAGCTTTCCAATTGAGATAGTCAGATCTCTGCCTCCTGAGTAGCTAAGATTAGAGTCATGAGCCCACTGCTACTCGATTCTACAACCTACATTATTTATTTATTTAGGTACTGGGATTTGAACCCAGGGTCTTACGCTTGTTCAGCTTGCTTGCTTGGCTTGGTACTCGACCACTTGAACCATGCTTCTAGTCCTGGTTTTATAGTATTTATAGCATTTATAGTATCCCAGTATTATAGTCTTGATAAATACATCTGAGTTAATAATCGAATAAGGGAGTCAGACCATGACAGTACCTATGTGAATGCTAGCAGCGGCAAAGAATGGGGCACAGGAGCCCCCACTGAGGTTCAGAAAGTCTTGCTGTGGGTTAGGAAGATGAGAACAGAGTCTCAGGTGCTGGGGGATGGGGGACAAGTATCAGAGAGCCTGGAGCAATGCCTACTAGCAGATGGGAAAACAAAGCAAGCCAGAGAAACTGCAAGTAATGGTGCCTGAATCATGAACTGAAGGTGAGGCGCCCTTAGCAATGGGCGGAGGGAAGGCGGTGGGAAGTGGGAGGCAGGAAATGTCATCTGTGGGAAAAGAGGTTGTTTCTTTTTCTTTGTACTCTGTTCTAGGAGCCTTTGAAGATTTTAAACAGAAAAAAACAACAAGAAAAACATCATATTGTAGATATTTCCTCCTGGCTGGAGAATGACAGCGCAATTGGAGATTGGAGCTGGACATCAGCCTGGAGTGGAGATGAGTTGTGAGGCTGTTGTGGCCCAAGCTAGGGACAAAAGTGATTGTGCCAGTGGAAATAGAGTGAAATGTCACCCATGTAGAAGTCGGTTCTATAGTTTCTTTTGCTGGTCCTGGGGCTCGAACTCAGGGCCTGGACTCTGTCCTTGAGTTTCTTTTGCTCAAGGCTGGCACTCGACCACTTGAGCCACAGCTCTACTTCTGGCTCTTTGGGTCATTTATTGGGGATAAGAATCGCATGGACTTTCCTGCCCCAGCTGGCTTTGAACCACAATCCTCAGATCTCAGCCTCCTGAGTAGCTAGAATTACAGTGTGAGTCAGGGGCACCCAGCTCTCCCATAGTTCTTAATGGATAATTGCAAACCGGAAATAGCCTAAGAAAGTACCTGTGGAGTGCATTAAGGCCTGGAGACAAGATAGCAATGATTAAGCATGGGTATTTTGACACAGAAACAAACACCTCGGTACTACCAAAAATAAATAAACAAACAAGAATGAGTGCAGGTGGCTCACACCTGTAATTCTAGCTACTCAGGAGACAGATTTGAGGATCACAGTTCAAACAAAGCCTGTCCAGGCAGGAAAGTCCCCGAGACTCTTATCTCCAATTTATGGCAGGAAAGCTGTGGTTCAAGTGGTAGAGTACCAGCTTTGAAAGAAGCTGAGGGACAGTGCCCAGGCCCCAAGTTCAAGTTCCAGTAGCGGCACACACACCACACACACACACACACATCACACACACACACACACATTGCTTGTAAGGTCTAAGCCAAATCTAAGCCTGTATTTCTCTTTAGCCCTCCAGCCTTCCTGCTGATTTAGGTGGCATCTGCCCTGTTCCCAGATATTGATGAACCAAGCCTTCCTGCTCATTAAAAGGACTTTATAAAAAAAAGTAGCAGGCATCTCATGATGATAGCCAATATGTTTATGTGAGTTCAGTTTGAATAAATCACCAAGCCAAAACAAACAAACAAAACAGATTCTCTCAAAATACACAGAGTATAAAAATTCATTTTCATAAAGCAGGTTCTATAAAAATGTGGTGATCATGTGCAGATATGGAGGTGTAGCTGGGTATTTAGGACAATGAAGATGGAGTTAAATAAACACTAGAAAAAAATTTATGGGCTGGAGGTATGGTTTAGTGGTAGAATGCCTGCTTTGCAAGTACATGGCCCTGACTTAGAAACCCACTACCGACAAAAGAAACTATAATTAAGCATTGGATTTCCCCCCAAAGATTCAAGAATATTTGCAATGTCCAGGAATAAAATGGCATTGTTATTATTCATAATGTCTAGAGGCCTTTATGCTAATTTATAGTTTTAGTAATAAGCATTGTATTTTTTGTGTTATAGGTAGCTGTCAATTACCTTAAACAGAAAATGTAAAGATAACTTTAAAAACTACAGTGTCAGGGGCTGGGGATATGGCCTAGTGGCAAGAGTGCCTGCCTCATATACATGAGGCCCTGGGTTCGATTCCCCAGCACCACATATATAGAAAACGGCCAGAAGTGGCGCTGTGGCTCAAGTGGCAGAGTGCTAGCCTTGAGCAAAAAAGAAGCCAGGGGGGCTGGGGATATAGCCTAGTGGCAAGAGTGCCTGCCTCGGATACACGAGGCCCTAGGTTCGATTCCCCAGCACCACATATACAGAAAAAACGGCCAGAAGCGGCGCTGTGGCTCAAGTGGCAGAGTGCTAGCCTTGAGCAGGAAGAAGCCAGGGACAGTGTTCAGGCCCTGAGTCCAAGGCCCAGGACTGGCCAAAAAAAAAAGAAGCCAGGGACAGTGTTCAGGCCCTGAGTTCATGGCCTAGGACTGGCAAAAAAAAAAAAAAAAAAAAAAATATATATATATATATATATATATATATATATATATATATATATATACTAACATGTTTTTTGTTTTTTGGGTTTTTTTTGGCCAGTCCTGGGGCTTGGACTCAGGGCCTGAGCACTGTCCCTGGCTTCCTTTTGCTCAAGGCTAGCACTCTGCCACTTGAGCCACAGCGCCACTTCTGGCCATTTTCTGTATATGTGGTGCTGGGGAATCGAACCCAGAGCCTCATGTATACGAGGCAGTCACTCTTGCCACTAGGCCACATTCCCAGCACAGTTTCTATATTTTTAAACAAACAAGTCTGTTTTTTTTTCCATAGATCATGTCCATTTGGAATTGTTTATAAATTATGCACCCTGAATCAGTATTGACATTTAAAGTTCTGAAATAATGTATATTTTATTGTCACTGTTTTTATTTCCCTTTTCTAAAAGTAATGTGGGCTGAGTGTCAGTGGCTCATGCCTATAATCAGGAGGCCGAGATCTGAGGATTGCAGTTCCAAGCCAGCCAGGGCAAAAAAGACTCTTATCTCTAATAAACTACTCAAAAAAGCCAAAGTGGTGCTGTAGCTTGAGTGGTAGAGCACTAAGTCTTGGGCACAAAGAGGCTCATGGGCAGTGCCCAGGCCCTGAGTTCAAGACCCAGGATGGACAAAAAAAAAATAATAATAAAGTGATGTGGGACATAAGATTATGTATGTGAGAAGAAAATAGTATCCCAGAAAAAAACCATGATCCTTTAAAAAAAAAAAAGTCACTGTTTATGGAAATGTCATGATTAAATCCTTTATTGTATACAGTTTGATATATGCCAATTAAAAATATTTAATTAAAATAAAGTTTGGTGCTAATGGCTCATGCTTATAATCCTAGATATTCAAGAGGTGAAGATTTAAGGATACTGATTCAAAGCCAGCCTGAGCAAAGAAGTCCATGAGACTCTTATCTCCAATTAAACGCACACACAAAAAAGCCAACCAACCAACCAACCAACAACAACAACAAAAAAACCAGAAGTTGAGCTGTGGTTCAAGTGGTAGAGTGCCAGCCTTCAGCACAAAAGCTCAGGGACAATGCCTAAATCCTGAGTTCAAACCCCAGGACCAGCACACACACACACACACACACACACACACACACACACACACACACACACAATGATCATAGCTAACCTTTGGAACATTCTGCTTGGAGTTAATTATAGACAACAGAACTTAGCCAATGTACTAAAAAACACACGTGCAGATCATCAACATGCCCATCACCTGTTGGCCCCTCAGGGCCTGATGGGACAGGAATATTTGTGTGATTTCCTGGAATGTTGTGAGGGAGATGGCATCTGAGCAGGTGTGGGGAGCCAAGTGGAGTTCCTAGCATGGAAGTGCACCCCCACAAGCCTTTCTCCTGCCCTCAGGCTACAGCTGGTGGTTTAACATTCTGCACCGAGGCTCACAGAGATAAAGGGACCCTCACCAGCAACAGTGGCTTTAATTTTTTTCCTTGCATGCATTTTTAAAAAACTATTATCATATAAGTGATGGACTGAGGGTTGACAGTTACGTAAGTCAGGTAAAGAGTACATTTCTTTTGGGACAGTGTCACCCCTTCCCACTGTCTCTCCCTTCCTGCCCCCACCCACAAGTTGTATAGTTCATTTTCAACACAGTGTCCAGTGAGTACCACTGCTGCATTATTCATCCTTTGTCCATCCATTTCTGTGCCACTTTACAGATAAATAAATGAGATATAACCTTTATAAAACAACAACAAAGAAAAAAAAACCTTCTATTTCCATTTCCTGGAGGTGATTTTGATAGATATTATTTTGTATGATCAGATACCCATCAGTATTGTGCCTTTGTGATCCTCTCCTAACAATACCTTCCTTGAGTCTCACTGCGTGTGAATGCCTAGAGTCCTGTATAATTTATCATGTCTCAGTGTATTTTTCTTTTTTTAATCATCCAGTGTGTTTATTTGTAGATTTATAAGCACATTCTAGTTACCATACATGAGGAAAATCATGAAATGCATTTTTCTCTGGGTCTGACTTAACTTTGCTTAATTTTTTTCCCAACTCTTTCCTTACAAATGGTACAACATCATTCTTCCTGAGGAATGAGTAGAATTCCATTGTGTATATACACCACATTTTCTTGATCTGTTCATCCACAGGAGGCATCCAGCTGATTGCATATGTTGGCTATGGTAAATAATGCTGTGATGAACAGAGCCAGCACAACAGCTGCTTTATCACAAAGCCAGAGCATGAGGGAATGGACTGCGGTGCCTGAGCTCCAAAACAAAGGACCACCATGTGGGGTTTAAAAACAGCATTTCACTTTCTCACAGTTTGGGAGGATTCTGAGACCAAGATGCCAGCAGGCTTGGGGTTCTTTTCCTCCTTGTGGCTTTCTCCTTGGTTTGTAGTGCCCACCCATCTGTCTTGGCATGACCTTTCCACTCCGTCCTAGCCTCTTACCTCTTATTATAAGGAGATCAGTCATATTGGAATAGGGCTCACTCTAAAGACCTCAGCTTACCTTAGCTACTTTCTTTCTCTCTCTCTTTCCTTCTCTCTCTCTTTCTTTCTTTCTCTCTCTCTCTCTCTTTCTTTCTTTCTTTCTTTCTTTTCTTTCTTTCTTTCCCAGTCCTGGGGCTTGAACTCAGGGCCTGAGCACTTTCCCTGGCTTCTCTTTGCTCAAGGCTAGCACTCTACCAATTGAGCCACAGCGCCACTTCTGGCTTTTTCTATATATGTGGTGCTGAGGAATAGAACCCAGGGCTTCATGTATATGAGGCAAGCACTCTACCACCAGGCTATATTCCCAGACCCTTAACTACCTCTTTAAAGATCAATCTTTAAATACTCTGAGATCATGGGGTTGGAACTTTAGCATATGAATTTGGGGAGACAAAATAGAAACCAGGACAGGGATGTGCAGCACAAAGATAGCCAACTTGCCATTGTCCTTCCTATTTGCAAAAATATAAAACATTTAGATGCATTTTTCTCAGACTGTGATTATTTTGTTTGTTCTTTAAATACATCCCTTGGCCCCATACTAAACAAATAGTCATGCTCTTGTAATTTGCTTGCCTCAGGGACTTTTGCTGAGACAGAAGATAGTAAAAGCAGTGTAGTAAGGTCTAAACTCCATGAAATAATTATACAGGGTGTCTCAGATTGGTGGAGACAGATGGAAGAGCCCTTAAGAAAAGAGATGGGGGATTGGGGTCCTAAGAAGCATGGTCTGTAGTATTGTTTCCAGTGTTATAAACCACCATGTTACTGGCAGGGACAAAGGGCAAGGTCCCCAGAGGGAAATGGCTGCAGGGTCTTAGGGGAAATGAACATGGAGACCAGATTTCCACTCCTGACAAGATTCCTCAGCCTAGCTCAGTCCCAACACTGCACAGTGCAGTGGTGAGGGAGAGAAAATGACAGATGAACCAGTTCCTTGTTGAAACCCAAGGGACTCTGCAAATGCAGGAGCCTTAGTGTGCACAGGCTATTAAAGAAGCCCACAGCTGGGGTGACTTAAGCAGCAGACTTTTTTTTTCTTGAAATTCAGGACTCTAGAAGTTCAATGTCAAAGTATTGGCTTAGCCAGGGCCTGGTGAGGAATCTTCTTGGTTTGCACACAGCTGGCTCCTCCTGTATCCTCACAGAATGAAAAAGAAAGCATTTCTTTTTCTGGGTGCTAGTGACTCACATCTGTAACTCCTAGCTCCTCAGGAGGCTGAGATCTGGGGATCCTGGTTTGAAGCCAGCCAGGGCAGGGAAGTCTGTGAGACTCTTATCTCTAATGAACCACCAGAAGGCTGGAGTAGAGCTGTGCCTCAGCTGTAGAGGGCTAGCCTTGAGTGACAAATCTTAGGGAATACACCCAGGCCTGAGTTCAAACCCCAGGTCTGGCACACACATGCATGTGCACACACACACACACACACACATACACACACACACACGGGAAATAAGTCAGAGAGAGATGGAAGAGAGCCGTGGGTCTGTGACAAAGTCTTCCTGGGCTGACACACAAATCACCAAAACAATTATGTGAAAAGCAGAAATAAGAGAAGGTGGCATTAAAAATGTATGCCCTATCATACAAAGAATACATGAAGGCTAATGTGATTGAAGTGTGGTAAGGAAGCTCTGGTCTCCTCAACCTTCACTTTCTGGACCCCTTCAGAAATATCAGCATGTGCTTACACACTTACATTTCTATGTAAGTTCTGACAATGTAAAAATACGTACATCAAGTTAGATTGGCATCAACTCCAGTTTCTCCTCTACTAGGTGTGGCAGGGCCAGGAATATGCTTTGGAATTTAACTAAGGAGAAGAGTTAGAGACTTGTTCATTTTGTAGATAAGGTTGGCAAACACATATAAGTCATCACCAGTTGCCCCAGCGAAGGAATGAATAGCCTTCAGGCAATCTTTCACACTGTGCCAACCCACCAGCTGTGGGAACTCCTGAGCAGAGGGGAGGCCTCAGGATAGCACCCACCCATTCTAAGCATTCAGGACATGAGGAGAAGGAGAAACAGAGAGGACAAGAGCCCCTAGCATTCTGAGAAACATGTTTCCAATCTCCAAACACAAGGATTGGCACTGGTAAGGGTGCCTTGTCAAACACAAAGGGTTTCCTTTCAGGAAAATGCTAGATAATGTGGTAGACACAATTATAAATATGCCATACACTTTTATAGCCATCATGAGAATCAGAGTTTGTGAGAAATCTTATAACTATATGAACACGAACCTTCATGTATGCTACCTTGATTGCATCTGTATGGAAAATCACACAGAATACTAATTTTGACTAACAAAAGGGAGATGTTAGTATAAAAAATAATAATACAAAAATTATGATTATATAGTCGGGCTGGGAATATGGCCTAGTGGCAAGAGTACTTGCATCCTACACATGAAGCTCTCGGTTTGACTCCCCAGCGCCACATATATGGAAAACAGTCAGAAGGGGCGCTGTGGCTCAGGTGGCAGAGTGCTAGCCTTGAGCGGAAAGAAGCCAGGGACAGTGCTCAGGCCCTGAGTCCAAGGCAGGACTGGCCAAAAAAAATAAATAAATAAATAAATAAATTATTATTATATAAAAAGAACTGTACATTCAATCAAAACCTACAGGGAAAAAAGTATCAAATGAGTAATTAAAATTTTTTGTTTTCGGGGGAGGGAGGGGGGCATGAGGGACAAGGCAACAAACAGTACAAGAAATGTATCCAATGCCCAACGTATGATACTGTAACCTCTCTGTACGTCAGTTTGATAATAAAAATTTGAGAAAAAAAATTTTTTTGTTTTCATTTTGTACTTTTTTTTTTTTTTTTGCCAGTCCTGGGGCTTGGGACTCAGGGCCTGTCCCTGGCTTCTTTTTGCTCAAGGCTAGCACTCTACTACTTGAGCCACAGTGCCACTTCTGGCTTTTTCTGTTTATGTGGTGCTCAGGAATTGAACCCAGAGCTTCATGCATGCTAGGCAACCACTCTACCACTAAGCCATACTCCCAGCCCCTCATTTTGTACATTTTTTTGTGTGTGTATATATATAGGTAGATAGATAGATATAGATATAGATATAGATATATAGATAGATAGATTTAAAACTCTGTGTCTCTTTCTCTCTGTGTCTATCTGTCTACCTGTTTGTCTGTCTGTCTCTTTTTCTGTTCTAATCCTGGGGCTTGAACTCAGGATGCCTGAGCTTTTTTCTCAAGGACAGCACTCTATCACTTCAGTCATAGCTCAACTTCCACTATTTTAGTGGTTAATTGGAAGTAAGAGTCCCATGGATTTTCCTGCCCAGGCTGGCTTTGAGCCTTGATTCTCAGATATCAGCTTCTTGAGTAGCTACAGGTGCGAGCTACCAGCACCCAGCTTAAAACACCATGTGGTATTTTTTTCTTTTAACTTCTAGCTTTTGCTTTTTCTGTGTATTGTAATACTCCTGTGCCAAATATATAATTTGTATGACTTTGAAAGGCTATACCTTCATCACTGAGATTTTAACATTCAGACCGCACAAAACCTATGTGCACTTCTGCCAAGTCTATTCATAATAAAGTAGGTCCACAATAGGGAAATGAAGCAAAAATTAAATTGCCTTACTGAAGTGCAAAAGGAGCTACAATTAAATGGTGGAACTAGTTTTGACAATGCAAAGCCAATGCAAAACATCTCTCACATTGTGTCACATGCACTATTTTATTGGTTGCTCATAGGACCTTAAAGAAGTAGAAAAATGTTGTTATACTCTTGGACACAGCTGTGAAATAAGCCAGGCAGCTGTGGCTGCAATTCCATTTCTTCTTTCTCAGCCTCTAGCTTCTAGCATGGTGCTTAAAGCCAATAAGAAGCTTAAAAATATGTGTTGCTAAATCAATGGTTCCATCTCCCAGTGCTGAGTTTTCTCCACAGCCTACACAGCCAGGCTCCATAGAACTGTGAAACCAGAGAGAGCTTGGGGGATCTTTATCTGTGACCTTGAACTTCAAACATGGCAAGTGAACCAATTTATTTTAGACCTGAGACTTTTTAGACCTTCATACAATAATACAGCAGCAAATACACATAGAATGAAAGTAGCATCAATTACGTAGAAACATACCAAAAGCAGACTTAAACTAACATTTTAAGCCTGCTTTGGGCTTTATTTACAGATCTCCTGCTTTGGGCTTTATTTACAGATCTCAAGTTTTATTGAGAGAGAGAGAGAGAGAGAGAGAGAGAGAGAGAGAGAGAGAGAGCACTCTGTGGGCTCTAATGGTTCATCCCTGTAATCCTAGCTACACAGGAGGCTGAAATGTGAGGATCACAATTCAAAGCCTGCCCAGGCAGGAAAATCTGTGAGACTTTTATCTCCAATTAAGCATAAAAAAGCTGGGGGGTGCAGGGCTGGGAATGCGGCCTAGTGGCAAGAGTGCTTGCCTCGCATACATGAGGCCCTGGGTTCAATTCCTCAGCACCACATATACAGAAAATGGCCAGAAGTGGCGCTGTGGCTCAAGTGGCAGAGTGCTAGCCTTGAGCAAAAAAGAAGCCAGGGACAGTGCTCAGGCCCTGAGTTCATGGCCTAGGACTGGCCAAAAAAAAAAAAAAAAAGCTGGGGGTAGAGCTGGGTCTCAAGTGGTAGTGTGCTAGCCTTGAGTAAAAATTCTTAGGGACATCACCCAGGCTCTGACTTCAAGCCCCACACTGACAAAAGGAAGAAGGGGAGGGGAGGGGAGGGGAGGGGAGGGGAGGGGAAGGGGAAGGGAAGGGGAGGGGGAGGGGAAGGGAAGGGGAGGGGGAGGGGAGGGGGAGGGGAGGAGGAGGGGGAGGGGAGGAGGAGGGGGAGGGGAGGGGGAGGGGGAGGGGGGAGGGGAAGGGAGGGGAGGGGAAGGGAGGGGAGGGGGAGGGGGAGGGGGGAGGGGAAGGGAGGGGAGGGGAAGGAAGGGGGGAGGGGAAGGGAGGGGAGGGGAAGGAAGGGGGGAGGGGAAGGAAGGGGGGAGGGGAAGGGAGGGGGGAGGGGAAGGGAGGGGAGGGGGAGGGAAAGGAAGGGGGAGGGGAAGGGAGGGGAGGGGGAGGGGAAGGGAGGGGAGGGGGAGGGGAAGGGGGGAGGGGGAGGGGAAGGGGGAGGGGGAGGGGAAGGGGGGGAGGGGGAGGGGAAGGGGGAGGGGGAGGGGAAGGGAGGGGAGGGGGAGGGGAAGGGAGGGGAGGGGGAGGGGAAGGGAGGGGAGGGGGAGGGGGAAGGGAGGGGAGGGGGAGGGGAAGGGAGGGGAGGGGGAGGGGAAGGGGGGAGGGGGAGGGAGGGAAAGTAGAATAGCAAGATGACACCCCCTCCCCCCCATCCATAAGTTCTTAGGAAAATGAAACGGAGAGAAAAAAACAGGCAGCCGGCTCAGACAGGCCTCTGGGGCTCGCCCAGGAATCAGTGAGCCAGACTGCAGCGTCTTCTAATCACACCAGTGCACACAGAAAGTTCTAGGGAATTCACCCAGGCCATTTCCCTGGCAACACAGTCAGGGGATTTTTCTCTATTTTACTTTCTAGACCTTTGCCAAGTTCAGCCATACAGACCCCCAAGGAATAACATCTCCTTCCCTTTTCTTCTTCCTAACTTGAGTAATTTGTGATGCCATTATTTCCTGGCTCTGATTACCAAGAACACTTCCTTCCATCCCTAAAAATCTAACTTGAGGCTATCATGTTATTTCTAACTGTTATCTCCTTATTCCTCCCCCTACCCTCTCTCTCTGTCTGTGTGTCTGTGTCTGTGTCCCCTCAGGTTTCAATTCAGGGCTTGAGCACTGTCCCTGCATTTGTTTGTTTTGCTCAAGGCTCTGCCTCTTGAGCCCCAGCTCCACTTCCAGATTTTTGTAGTTTATTGGCAATAAGAGTTTCACAAGTTTCTGCCCAAGCTGACTTCAAACCACAATCCTCAGATCTCAACTTCCTGAGTAGCTAGGATTATAGGAGTGTACCACTGGTGCCAGCTTTCTTCCTTTTTTCAGTGCAGATACTAGTCATGATAGTGATTGGGAAGGGGGGCTGTCCTATGTAAAAAAATTCCTCTCTGTGATGGTTTAAAGTGATCATGAGAGAGAATGATCAAAGAGGTGACATTGATCAAGATACATTCTACTCACAATCTGACATGTTCAATTGAAACCCCTTTTACAGTGACTTAAAGGTAATAAAAGTATAGCAATAATAAATGAAGTTTATTTTTAAATCCCTCCCTTCTCTATCTCTCTTTGTACCAATCTGGGACTTGAGCTCAGGACCTGGGTGCTGTCCCTGAGCTTTTCAAGCCCAAGGATAGTGTTCTACCACTTGAGCCACAGCTCCACTTCTGGATTTATTCTTTTTTGATTAATTAATGAATTTTCTTTCTTTTCCTTTCTTTCTTTCTTTTCCTTCCTTCCTTCCTTCCTTCCTTCCTTCCTTCCTTTCTTTCTCTCTCTCTTTCTCTCTCTCTCTCTCTCTCTCTCTCTCTCTTTCTTTCTTTCTTTTTCTTTCTTGGTGTGTAATTTGAGATATGAGTCTCACAGTGTTTCATGCCTGGGCTGGCTTCAAACTGCAATCCTCAGCTCAGCCTCCTGAGTAGCTAGGATTAGAGAAGTGAGCCACCAGGGCCTTTTTATCTTTTCCTTTTTATCTAAAAAGTAGATTTGTGTTTTAAAAATGTTGAAGGGTTATTTGAGGAAAATCATTCATTCTGCCAGATACCTCTAGAAGTTTAAGGTAATGTCCTAGACACAATGGTTGAAGCCTATATAATCCCAGAACTCAGGAGGCAGAAACTTCAGATAGATAGATAGATAGATAGATAGATAGATAGAGCTTTTGAAAGATGTGCATATATACATTAGCCTGCATGAAAATTTGTACAAATTGAAATTTCAAACATGTGATATAACTAGGTGCTGGTGGCTCACACTTGTAATTCTGGCTACTCAGGCTGACATCTGAGGACTGTGGTCCAAAGCCCACCCAGACAAGAAAGTTATTGAAACTCCTATCTCCAATTGACCACCAAAAGGCCAGCAGTGAAGCTGTGGCTCACCTCGTAGAGCACCAGCTCTGAGCAGAAAAGCTTAGGGACAGTGCCCAGGCCCTGAGTTCAAGCCCCAGAACTGACAAAGAAAAAAAGTAACACTATACTACTATTATAGGAAAGTTTAAATCAGATGCGGCAAATACATCGTTTCTGATACATTTCCTTTAATGCTTTTTTATACATAAAACAATCCAATATTGCCCAAATTTAGACAAGTTGTTTGCAAAGCTATAACACCTAGACAAAGTATATTTTTGAAGACAGACTATTTAAAAGTATGTTTCATTTTTTTTAATACCCCAAATCCATCAGTCTTTGAACAGAAATTCCAGATGTGATTCTGCTCTTTCTTACATCTTCCATTAACTGTGTAGGTGTTTGCTTCTTTTTTTTTGTTTGTTCTAAGTCAAGGGAGAGGGTAAGTAGATCAGGTTGCTGAAAAATTTCCCCCCTTTAAGTACATACTTTTACTCAAAGTTAACATTATGGGGCTTGGCTTCAACAGAGGGTGGTTTTATTCCAAAAGCAAAAATCAGATAACAATCATTAAAACTGATTTAAGTTCACTTTTTTTTTTTCAAGTCCACGCTGTCCTGCCTTCCTAGGAAATGCAATCCAGATGTGTGAGTGCTGGAAGATGCTGCATTTCATGCTGGGTAAGGCAGAAGCATGCTTTCTAGTCCCAGTGACTAGAGCCATGAGACATTTATTTGAAATGCAAACCCTTCAGTTTCTTCTCAGAACAGTTTTGCAAGATTATCAATAGCTTTTAAGAGCCAAGTAGATAAATAATAAAGACCCCCAAGGTACAAGAGTAACTCAAAACCATAGAATAATACAGATTCAAAATTGCAAGTAATTTTGTCCAAAGGCTGATACTCTTTGTAGTATAGTAAATATATTTCCTTTCCTCTCCTATGGCCACACTGGGATTTGAACTCATAGCCTTGTACTTGCTAGACATGTATGCCTACCACTTGACCCATGTCACCAACCTACTAAGTAGACTTTTGTGATATAAGTAATGGAATATCAAATTCACATTAATATTCATGATGTAAAATTCAGTACAATACCTGAAGACGTTTATGATTAAGGACTGGTAGAACAACTCATTAATAAAGAAGGATAAGACTTTTCAGTCCAGGCATTAGTGGCTCACATCTGTCATCCCAGCTACTCAAGAGGCTGAAATAGAAGGATCTCAGTTCAACAGCAGCCCAGGGAGAAAAATTAAAAAATTAGCCAGCAAAAAAGCCAGAAGTGGAATTGTGGTTCAAGTGGTAGAGCACCAGCCTTGAGTGGAAAAGAAAAGCAAGAGCACAAAACCAAGAGTTCAAATCTCAGTGCCAGCAAACACACACACACACACACACACACACACACACTTTCCATATGTCAAACTATAGACAAGCACTGTATATCTAGACAAACTAGACGAAGATTAATCCAAGGACAATTAATTCTCAATAACACTGAGCTAATACATTCTTTCCTTTCTTTTAGGAGCCCATTTGTGACACAGAGTTTTACTGTAAAATCACTTTTTTATTTTTTATTTTTTGTCCAGTCCTGGGGCTTGGACTCAGGGCCTGAGCACTGTCCCTGGCTTCTTTTTTGCTCAAGGCTAGCACTCTGCCACTTGAGCCACAGTGCCACTCCTGGCCATTTTCTGTATATGTGGTTCTGAGGAATCGAACCCAGGGCCTCATGTATACGAGGCAAGCACTCTTGCCACTAGGACATACTCCCAGCCCCTGTACAACCACTTTTAATAAGCATATGATAAATGTGTGACTTGTTTGGTTAATCTATGTAGACATGACCAGTTGGTACTAAAGAATTTATTAGTATTGTTTCCTCCTTGTAATGAATAATACATTTTTATAACATAAGTAGTAAAGGTTAGTCTGGGAAATAAAAGAGAAAAAAATAACTAAGAGGAACAGTAAGGAACTGACTAACAGGCAGCAGCTGGACTTGGGTCTATGGGTTGCAGTTTGCTGATCTTTCAGACTACAGAAAAAGAAAATAATGCAACAGGATAAATGGACTTTAAAAATGCAATTCACCTGATTTCAGATATTAATGAATTCAAATTTTCACAGAACAAAAATCCTACAGAGAACTACCAAAAAAGGCAGATAATATTTTAAAATTTGTTGGAAGATACCAGAAATACTAAGCTAATTCTAGGGGCACCAATATTCCAGAGACGAGAAAAGCGACTGAGAATCTGGACTTTTCATCATTGCAGAGAATGGGGAATGAGCAAAGTTTTGTGGCTCTATTGGTCCAGAATAGAGCAGGGACGCTTAGCCAATGGTAATTTCACCTCTGAAAATATGTGACAAATGTCTGTGGCATGTTTGATTGTCACAGTGGAGAGGTACAGATTCCCACTGGCATTTAGAGGTAGAGGCCAGAAAGGCAGCTGAGACACAAATAGCCCCATCCCTCAAGTATGAATTATGAATTCCAAAATGTCAACAGCACCATGCTTTAAAAGCTACTAGAGAGGTACAAAACCTGGAGACTGAGAAACACTAACACATTCTTAGCAAATGGTATGCAATTCTTGTTCCTACTTTGGGTCAGGTTTGTTTTCTATAAATCATTTTGGAATATCCTCACAACCTAACAATAGAATTTATGACATTAAGTTTCACACCTGAGGTATCCTAAATTGTTTTTCCTCTCCTGGGTTCTGGTCTCATGGTCTCCACCATCAGCAAAAATACCATAGCACCTGCTTTATGACTTGGTGAAGAATCTACTACAAGGGCTGGACACTGGTGGCTCACACTTGAAATGCTAGCTACCCAGGAGGCTGAGATCTGAGGATACCAGTTTGAAGCCAGCCTGTGCAGGAAAGTTCATGAGACTCTTATCTCCAGTTAACCATTGAAAAGCTGGAAGTGGAGTGTGGCTCAAGTGGTAGAGTACTAGCCTTCAATGAATAAGCTAAGGCATAGTACAAGGCCTTGAGTTCAAACCCAGTACTGTACATGCGTGCGCACATGTGCACACACACACACATACACACACACAGAGGAATATACTACAAATGTTCTCCTCCTTTCCTCTCTCCACACTTTTTCCTATAACTCCTCTTTTTCTTTTCAATCCTTAAGATACCTGTGTTCTCTTTACCCAAATAAGGGAGGGGTGCTTATATTTCTCCTGTCCTTTATTATTTTTAATAACTTTTTCCTACTCCTTTCCTTGTTATTCTTCCTGTTCCTACAGTTCTGAAAAAGTAATCCACAGGCACTGTATGTATTTTATTCTAATCTAGAATTTGCTTCTGGATTTTCTGCAAATTCCTTCTTAGCTAATTCCTAATCATGAAACAAAAGGTCTTTCTTCAGCCACAATACCTAACGTTGTTGAATACCCTGTGTCCTCCTGGAACACTTACTAATTTAATGCTGCCATCTCTTTTGTTGCTCCTTTACCACTCCATCTGATAAATGTGCCCCACAACATTTTCTTAAATCGAATCTCTCAGCTTCAATCCCTCCCTCCCACATCCCACTTCATGGTACTGGCTCATCTTTCTCCTCTTGACAACTTTCATGTCCTATTTGTCAATAGAGGGCGCTCGAGGCAGCCTGTGTGGCCAGAAAAGGATGGTGGACTTGCTCTCACTGCTTCCAGTGCCTGTGGCATTCCCGTCCTTCCTAATGGCAGCAGTTGATCGCAGTTTGCATCTATTCAGACATTAGACAGGGGCTCCTTTAAGCACAGCCTGCCAGGGACCAGCATGAGCTAATCCTGCTTCAGAAGATTAGCCCTGCCCAAGAAGCCCCACCTTCAGGCTACCAAGTTCCACTCATTCCACCTTCTTCCTGATATCTCTGAGCTGGAGTTGGAGAGGCTTAGTCCTAAGATTGTTACTGCCACAGTGCTTGGAGGCTATTTGTGTTTTCAAATCTTAACAGTAACAAATTGGTTAAACAATATTATGTTCACCATGTTTATTCAACAGGGTGGTAAAATAATCTGCTTTTTAAAAATTATTTACAATAAATGCTGTGTGTGTGTGTGCATGTGTGTGCCAGTCCTGGGGCTTGAACTCAGGCACTAGGCACTGTCCCTGAGCTCCATGGCTCTACTTCAGTTATTTTAGTGGAGATAAAAGTCTCATACTTTCCTGCCTGGGACTGGTTTTAAACAGTGATCTGAGCATCATGAATAGCTAGGATTACAAGTGTGAGCTACTGGCACCAGTTTATGTTGACTTTTGAGGTCACTAGAAATGATGATGATGCTCTTTGACATCATAGTAGAGATTTTGAGAGGGTTTTTTTTTCTCCCCCCAAACCCAAACTACTAGTCTTTCTTTTTAACATGGATGGTCATTCACAGATTATTAGTCTGTTCCATGTTGTAACTGTTAGGTTTTTAAAGTAGGTAGCTGGTAAAGGAGAACACGGTATTCAGGCAGGAAAGAAAGTTTATTACCGAACTGCTGGCCTGTGGCCAAGATGATCCATGGCCGGAGAGAAGGGAGAGAGAGAGCGACCCCCACCCAGCCCTGCCTTATATCTAGGGCAGGGGCAAGGGGTGTGGCCAGGTGGATTAGGATGTGACCTCAGGGAAAGGGGAGGTAACTGCCTCCAGGTCTGCAGGTTACCCAGGTAACTGGGTGGAGACTTAATGAGGTGGGGGCATCTACATGGAGCCCTCAGGGAGAGGACCTAACATTCCAGCCTTTTAATAGTTATGAAAAAGGGCGAAGACTCTGGCTGCTTCCCGCTGGCAAGGGGCATCGGCATTTGGGGTAAAAGGCAGAAATGTGGCCCCTCCTGTAGAAGGCAAGCAGCAGCAGGGTCCCTTGGTGGTAGATGCCAGTCCTTGAATAAAGCCTGGAAGAAGTCTCATGAGGCAGGGGCTCGGCAAAAAAAAAAAAAAAAAAAAAAAAAAAAAAAAAAAAAAAAAAAAAAATTAAGGCAAAAGGAAGGACTTAGGGCACAAAATTAAAAATTGGGTGACTTGGCTAGTTCTTATACTCAGGTATGGACATTAGATGGACAAGCTTCTATCTCTTGATCCCCCGGCTCTGATTAATTTTGAAAGGGTGAGACAAAGTGACTCCATTTAGGATGTGACATAATTCTCCTCTTACTCCTCTCCATGATCCTTGTTCCCTGAACTGGCTGAGTCCCAGGGGTCTAAGTGCTTGTTGCTGGGATGGCTTGCCCCCATTGGCATTCACAGGATTTGAACTCAGGGCCTGGGCACTGTCCCTGAACATTTCTGCTCGAGGCTAGTACTCTACCACTTGAGCTCCACTTCCAGCATTTGTCTGGTAAGAGATAAGTCTCTTCAGCCATGCTCCCAGCCTGGCTCTTCGCTGATTAATTGGGAGATGGAGTTTGAGAGAGATTTTCAGCCCTGGCTGGCTTCGAACTGCAATCCAAGTGAGGTGCCAGACTTTGAAGTCAGGCCCCACCACGTGAACCCCATTTTAGAATCGAACCCTGAGCCAATCAGATTTGTACCTGTGTTCTAATCTTGCTTGCACAGCTGATTGTTGTAACCTTGTTCTTTGCCTTTATAAGCCCTGTGTAATCACAGCTCGGGGCTTCCTCCTAACCTCTGCTGTGTCGGTGGGTAGGACGAGGCCCGAGTTGGCAGCTCGTTAAATAAAGCCTTGCCTTGCTTTTGCATTTCGGAGTGTCTGAATCTCGGTGGTCTTCTTGGGGGTGGTCTTGCAACTTGGCACAACACAAGGAGTCTTTGCCACAAAAGCCCTTTTTGATTTCCAATTAAAACAAGGAGACCAAGGGGACTAGAGATTACCTGTACCTTGTGAAGAACTGACCAAATACTTGCCAAAATTCTGCAATGACAAAACTCAGTAGATGTGATGAGTTTTAGCACAGATATATAGCTAGATGGACATACTAACAAATGACATTTACACATACATACACACATGGAACACACATACACACTGTGCACATAGGTTTTACAGCATGCAAAAATGAATTTTAGCAGTAGACTCTTTCGGAATTCCAATAGTAAATGACATTTTTTGTTCAGTACTTTAGAACCACGTGGTCGGTTAGAAAAACAATTTTGTTAGCAAACAACAATTTTCAGATTATAAAAATGGAGAAATCATATTTTGATAAACTCCAGTGGGATGCCATGTTGAGGGGGGTGGCAGGAGGACACAAACACACTAACAGAGAACAGGTGGCATGGCATAATGGCGCCTGAGCTGATGCCTGTTAAACACAATATCCACCATGTGGTCAATGCTAGAGAAAAGAACTTTTAGATCTTTGCTGACAAAACACATTGGTGGTCAAGCCTCAGTATCGGAGGTCTGTGAAAAGAGGCAGCTTTGTGAGCAAGGCACACAAGGATGGTACGACTTGGGAATTTTATACAGTAAGCAAGTAAGCAGGAAAATGAGAGAGAGAGGGAGAAAAAGGAAGAGAAAGAGAGGAACAGAGAAAGCGAGAGAGCCTGAATATAAGTGACTTCTGACCATTTACCATTGCAGTGGCAAAAACTGTATCTGAGCGAGTATTTCGAGCAGGTCTCATTGCACTGTCAAGAGGCGTGCTAGCAGTTTCCCAGCTTGGATGTGACTGTGATGCAAAACCCAAAAAGCACGGGAGGGAGGCGCCTGGTGAGTGGATGAGAGCTTACCGGGCAGAAGCGGCAGAAGCAGCAGACGGAGCAGCAGAGAACTGGAGCAGCAGCAGTTTCACTCACCAGGGTGGACAAGTGGTGTGGAGGTGGAGGTGGATGTGGAGGCCAGCAATGGTATTAGTGAAAAGTGCCACGTGGCCTCTCGCAGCAGCTTGGTTTGCAGAAAAAGGGCCGTCAGGACTGGGGATACTCCCAGAAAAAGAAGAAAAATAGATGGGAATTCCACCTGTCCTGACTCTTAAGCCCTATCCCGGGATTCGGCACCATATATGTTAGGTTTTTTGTTTTTTTTTTAAACTGTATTTTTTTGTGTCTTCTTTTTTTTTTTTGGTACTGGGGATCGAACCCAGGACGTTGCCCTTGCTAGGCAAGCGCTTTGCCACTGAGCTACATCCCAGCCCATATGTTAGGTTTTTAAAGTAGGTAGCCGGTAAAGGAGAACACCACGCAGTATTCAGGCAGGAGAGAAAGTTTATTACCGAACTGCTGGCCTGTGGCCAAGATGATCCATGGCCGGAGAGAAGGGAGAGAGAGAGTGACCCCCACCCAGCCCTGCCTTATATCTAGGGCAGGGGCAAGGGGTGTGGCCAGGTGGATTAGGATGTGACCTCAGGGAAAGGGGAGGTAACTGCCTCCAGGTCTGCAGGTTACCCAGGTAACTGGGTGGAGACTTAATGAGGTGGGGGCATCTACATGGAGCCCTCAGGGAGAGGACCTAACAGCAACCACATTCTCTAACTCCTAAATTTTATTGGCACTGTCTTTCTTACCTGTGAGCTTTGTGTAAAAAGGGCAACCTAGTATACATGATGGTATGTGTCTTTTAATGTTCTTATTTACTTATTCTTTGGGTTTGCCAGTCTTAGTCATAGTCACTCATGACAAATACAACAGGTTGCTACTAATGAGATGTTCTTTTTCGTTTTTGTTTGTTGCTACTTAATTATGAAACAAGCTATTCCTTTCTTGGGAAGGGGGGTTTTATATTTCAAAAGCTGATTTCATCCATCCCTTTCTGACAATGTAAGTATGCCCTTACCCTATGTGGAGATTGGCTGTCTCCTTCACATGGCCATAGAATTCTAGAATAATCATAGACTCATCAAAAAGAATAATACAATAATAATCAAGTGCCAGAGTTGAAAAATGGCTTACAGCTCATTCTACCCAAATCTTTAATTCCCCAGACAGGCCAGCAGAGGTTCAGAGAATCACAGTCACAAGGGTTTTGCAAGATCTGAGGCTGCACCTTCCATCTTTGGTCATCCAGTGCTTTCCCAGGATTCCTTACCTTCTCTGCATTGTCTGTACTGTGTTTTCATTCAAAACCCTCCTGCAAGACTTAGGCAGACTTTAGATTATAACTGTATTTCAGGAGGATAGTTTGAAGCCAATTTTAAACAACAGAATAAGCTCACACATAGCTATATTTATAATTCATACATTAAATTGCTGCTGCAGGACCATGTTCCATGCTCCCATTCACATACACACAGGCACAGACAGAGCTGGGGGGGTGGGGGATGGAGGGTAAAGAAGGTCTGCATTTGTGGTTTACATTAGCCAAAAATAGAAAGGAAAGACAGAAGAGGGAAAGAAGACAAGGGAAGACAACAGAAGAGAAGGGGAAGGCAAGTCAGGGCAGGGCAGGGCAGAGCAGGGAAGGGAAGGGCAGGGCAGGGAAGGGAAGGGAAGGGAAAGGAAGGGAAGGGAAGGGAAGGGGGAACTCTTCTATCACTGACTTATTTTAACCCAGTCTTTTTTTAAAATTTGTTTATTAATTGAACACAAATTTTTTTACAAGGTGTTGTGCAAAAAGGGTACAGTTACATAGTAGGGCAGTGTGTACATTTCTTGTGATATCTTACGTCCTGTTTTTCTATCCCTTCTCTAGGTCAGGTAGACATATATACAATATACAATGTATCAAAACATATATAGTATTCACAGACTTGGTCTCTACTGTCTCTCCATCTCCCTTTGTTAACAGTCATGTATCAGGGAGATCATGCCCCTTTGTTTTCTGTGTTCTAGGCTTGTCTCGCTCAACATTATTTGTTCGAGTTCTGACCATTTCCCTGCGCATAACAATATTTCACCATTCCTAATCGCTATGTAGTATTCCGTTGTGTATAAGTACCATATTTTTTGGATCCATTCGTCTGTGGAGGGGCATCTGGGTTGTTTCCATATTTTGGCTATTGTGAATTGTGCTGCGATAAACATGGAATGTCTTTTTGATATCTTAGGTTTTGCTGTTTAGGATAGATGCCTAGGAGTGGTATGGCTGGGTCATAGGGTAGGTCTATATTGAGCTTTTTGAGAGACCTCCATACTGTTCTCCAAAGTGGTTGTACTAATTTGCACTCCCACCAACAATGGAGAAGGGTTCCTCTTTCCCCGCACCCCCTCCAGCATTTGTTGTTTCCTGAGTTCAGAGTATAGGCCATTCTAACTGTTAACCCAGTCTTGTACAATTCTTGCTTGCCAGGAAAATTGGCTCTTAGTTTCTGCCTCTCTAGGCTCTCTGCCTTCTCTCTGTGGCTTGGATCCATTATTCCAAGTAATCTGGAGAGGTGGTAACCTGTTTTTGGAGCATGATATTGAGCTGTAACTGCAGGTTGTTCTGCCTCCAGATTGCCTCTGTACAATTCCCATCTTTACCTAAAGCAGGCACGAAGTGGTTCTAAGTGGGAGCAGACATTGAAAAATCAAATTGTCCTTCCTAGATGGAAAGATGTTTAGCATTTACATTCTCTGAGAGGGGAGATAGTATCTGCGCTTCTATCTCTGAAGTTTAAGCTATCTTTCCTATTTCAACCTAGTATTAATAGATATTGTTTTCTGGCTCCACCATGGTGCTTCAAATCATTTGTTATCCCTGACTACATGTCTTCAATACAAAAGGACACTGAAAACATTTTGTCTGTGCATGTGCGTGTGTGTGTGTGTGTGTGTGTGTGTGTTGATGAGGACCAAACCCAGGGGCTTGTGCATGCTCAACAAATACCCTACTGTAAGGTCCACTCCTGGGAGGGCTCTATGCAGATGCCCCCCTCCCCCCCGCCCACCTGTTTAAGTCTGCGCCCAGTACCTGAGTTACCTGGGTAACTGGCGCACCTGGAGGCAGTTACCTCCCCCTTGTCTGAGGTCACATCCAATCCACCTGGCCATACATCCTGCCTTTCCCTATATAATGTGGCTCAACATAGTCCCCGCCCTCTTTCCTTTTCTCTCTTTCCCTTTCTCTTTTGCCTTTTCTCTGTTATTCTCTCTTGCTCTCTTTTTCTTATTCCCTCCCCTCTGTCTCCCTATGTCTCTGTCTTGTGTAGACGGGCTGGCAGTTTGCTCACCCCTCAATAAACTCCTTTCTGCCTGAACCATGTGGTGGGTTTCCTTTCCAGAGAACCTTACTTACACCTACCACCAAGCTACCTTCTTAACACCCCATGCATTCTACTTTTTAGTAGTAAAATTAGAAAATGAATGAAGTTCTGCTTATTAGGAATCTGGTGCAATGTGAGAAGAGAAATTATTTAACTAAAGGCAAGAATGTCCCATTTAATAAAAAGATTGTATTAGTGGCAAATGGAGAGGTCATTATCACATTTCCATCTACCCATACAATGTACCCCAACCCAACTCACCCCATCTATCTGTCATCCTCATCCTCCTTACCCTACTCGCATCAGGTTTCATTGTTCTATTTTCCTTCCTTTCTCCCTCTCTTTTCTTCGTTTTCTTTCTCTGACTCCTTCCCTCCCTTTCTGATTGCTTGCTTGCTTAATTTATTTATTTCCTTTCCTTCCTTCCTTCCTTTCTTTTCTTTTTTCCTTTTTTTGTGTGCCAGCATTAGGGCTTAAACTCGGAGCCTGCATTCTTTGCTTAGCTTTCTTGTTCAAGTGTTTCACTAAAAGTATTTTACAAAAGCCTCTGGCTTTTTGGTGGCTCATTTGAGATAAGAGACTTCCTGGCTAGTTTAGGACTTTGATCTTTAGATCTCAGCCTCCTAAGTAGCTAGGATTACAAAACAGAGCCCAACTCCTAGCAGTACTTTCATACCTGCATATAAAGTACTTCAGCCAGGTTCACCCTCCTTCCCCCTCCCATTGGAACATGCTTGAAAGCACAGCGTGTTTCACTCTCTCCTGACCTTTCTGATCTTGTCATAACATTTTTCATTCCTCTCCAGTGCCTTTGAGGATCCCAATCTATCTGCCCTATCTCATTCCTCTGCTCAGTCCTCTAGAAGCGCCCCCCCCCCACACACTGTCTTGGACTCTGAGCACCCTCATTCAACTGCTCATGTGTTGCTTGCTGCTCTTCACCCGTCCTCAGGCCTCAGTCCTCAGGCCTCAGTCCAGCCGCCAACTCCATCAGGGAGATTATGCTTGCTTCTTCTACATGAGCTGTCTCCCTTCTTACTCAATCTTATCTCTTCACAGATGCTAATCTAATGTATTATAACTGCAGGTCTTAGGAGACCAAACATTTTATGGAAAGGGCCAAGTCATATATATTTTAAATTTATCATTGATATTACATTTTGACAGGCCTTAAGATTGCTATAACAACTCTGTGATTGTTACAGATCTCAGGAGAATGAGATCTGAGGATCATGGTTTGAAGCCAGGCCAGGTAGGATAATCTCTGAGATGCTAATCTCCAATTAACCACCCAAAAGCAGGAAGTGGAGGTGTGACTCAAGTGGTAGAGGACCATTCTTGAGAGACAAAGCTAAAGGTCAGTGCCCAGGCCTTGAGTTCAAGACTCAGTTTTAGAACAACAAAAAAAAGGAAAGGAAAGAAAACCGATGAAAAAGAAATCACAGATTTCTGTATCCACTCTGCCATTAGATGCAAAAGTAATTACAGAGAATGACAATGAAAAGCATTGCTGCGATCTAAGAAAGCTTTATTGATGGACTTTTAAATTTCCTTTCCTTTTTTTTTTTTTTATGTCTGGGGCTGGGATTCAAACTCTGAACCTGCCACTTTCACTCACTGGCTATTTGTTCTACCAACTGAGCCATACCTCCACCACTTAATTTCTATCTCATATAGTAGTTATGTATTCCAATGTATTCACTATTTAAAAACCACACACAGGGCTGGGAATATGGCCTAGTGGCAAGAGTGCTTGCCCGGTATACATGAAGCCCTGGGTTCGATTCCCCAGCACCACATATATAGAAAATGGCCACAAGTGGTGCTGTGGCTCAAGTGGCAGAGTGCTAGCCTTGAGCAAAAAGAAGCCAGGGACAGTGCTCAGGCCCTGAGTCCAAGGCCCAGGACTGGCAAAAATAAATAAAATAAATAAAAATAAATAAAAACCACACACAGAATTATATTTATATAATATTATATATACATTCATATCAGCTGAAGTTTCTATAAAATGGCCCACATGCTGCTCTGGTATGCCAATCTCTGTACAATTCCACAAACTATGAACAGCCAGGGCAGATCTGAGCTGATGCTATCTATACCCGTACAGTATCTAACTCATAGGAAGTGGTTGCTGAAACTTGCTGAATGGTAACCCCTGTCCAGGAAGCAGTGAGTCCTCGGGCTGGGATTAAAGCTGGAGTCAAGCTGATGGCAGTGTGATGGAATCTGCCCAGTCTGCACTGAAAGTGATGTAGTGACCTCAGCAAGAGATATTAAATACCTAATTCTAGGAACACCTTGACATTGGGCCTTGAACTTGAACTCTATCATTACCACAATCAGTTGCCATTCAACTTAGCTTATCATGTACTTTTCTTGTCATCCTTGTTTAACTTGGCATTATTTACTGTACTTTTAGTATTTAAAATACCAGATTTGGTCATTCCAGTTTTTAAACTATAAAGTTTCTTCAAATTGTTTTTAGCTTTGGAATCAGAAAGTTGCAGGCTTAAAAAATTTTTACTTTATTGTTATTCTAGAGGTGATGTACAGATGGTTACATTTACATGAGCCAGGAAACAATTACATTTCCTTTTTCTGAATTTTTTTTTTTTGTTACCAGTCCTGGGGCATGGACTCAGGGTCTGAGCACTGTCCCTGGCTTCTTTTTGTTCAAGGCTAGCACTCTACCTCTTGAGCCACAGCACTACTTCTGGCTTTTTTCTATATATGTGGTGCTGAGGAATCGAACTCAGGGCTTCATGTATAAGAGGCAATCACTTTACCATTAGGCCATATTCCTAGCCCTACACTTCCTTTTGTACAGTGTCTTCAGTTCCTCACTCTCTCCCAGTCCCTCCCTCCTGTCCCAACCCAGGAGTTGCAAAGTTCACTTCCATTAATATCCAGTGTGCTCCATTGCTGCACTTTTCACCCTTTTTCCTCAAGCTCTGTGCCCTACCTCCACCCTCCTGAAAATATATACACGGATACACCATACGTAAGGTAAAGAATACAGAACCAAAGACAAAGAAAAAAAACACATAAAGTCTTTTGTTTCCATATCTTAGGCACATAGGCATTGCACCGTTGTGATTCCATCCTAAGACTATCCTCTTTTGGTCTCACTGTATACAAGTATCTAGAATCCTGTGTAATTTGTCATATTGTGTTTCAGATCTAACTTCCGCATATCAGAGAGAACATGTGCCGTTTGTCTCTCTGATCTTAGCTTATCCCACTTAAAATTTGTTCTAGTTTCATCCATTTCCCTGCAAATGACATTATTTTATTCTTTCTAATGGCTGTGTAAAATTCCATTGTATTAGATATCACATTTTTCTTGGATTCATTCAGCTATTGTGGGGCATCTGGGCTGTTTCCACATCCTGGCTATTGTGAATAGTGCAGCAATGAACGTGGATATGCCATAACATATCCTGGCTCATGGCATTCAGGGTAGATGTCTAGGAGGGTTAGGTCATAGGGAATGTCTATGTTTAGTTTTTTGAGGAACCTCCATGAGTGCTTTTCAGAGTAGTTGTACTACATTCCCACCAGCAGTGCAGTAGGGTTCCTTTTTTTCCCCCACATCCCTGCCAGCATTTGTGGTTCAAATTCAAAATGTTGGCCATTTTGACTTGGGTGAGATGGAATCTCAGTTGTTTTTTTAAAAAATTTCCTTTATGACCAGGGATGATGATGAGTATTTCCTCATGTTTCTTTGCTATCTTAACTCTTCTGAGAGTCTCTCCTTAGCTCCCTTGCACATTGAGTTATTTCTTTACTAAGAAACTTGCAGATGTTTTAAATTACAAAAATTGATGAGAGCCACGTCACCTTGAGCTTCAAAGCCCAACCATTAAAAGAAACCCCAAATGTCATCAGGAAACTTTTCTTTCATACCGTCTGTTTTCACAATTGATTTTTCTGCTTTTTGCTTGTTTGAGGGAACAGAAAGACCCTAGAGAACACAAAGCTCCAGTCCGTGGGCTTTTCCTAGCTCTCAGCTCTCAAGCAGGATACCATTACCTGAATGTCAAGTTAACTATATGGAATATTGGAGACTTGGCAACAGGGCGGGTCACACTAAGGAAGGCTGAAACCCAGAATGATCCTCATGTCTGTGAAAGCCAGCAGCCTGAACACAGGAACAAATCAATCAATCCTATAAGAGACGGGCACCCATGGCCAGAAGAAAGGGAGCAAGACAATCACATGGCAGCCACTTCATTAGGAAAGGACCTGTGATTAGAAACTCCAATCACTGCTAGGGCTACGTAGGCCATCACTATTTTAGCTGCTTAACTATGAGGCAATGAGAAGAGAAAAAGGCAGAGACCATTAATAATAGCAAATCAGAGTAGTGATCAAAAAGAGAGGAAGTAGATAAATATAGGTGGAATAAAAAAACTCTGGAACATTCTAGAATAGGAAGTACTGATTTCCAACTGGCTGTAAGACTGACTAGTAGGTCGTGTGTGTGTGTGTGTGTGTGTGTGTGTGTGTGTGTGTGTGTGTGTGTTGGTCCCAAAGCTTGAACTCAGGGTCTGGGTACTGTCCCTGAGCATTTGTACTCAAGGCTAGCACTTTACCACATGAGATACAGCTCCACTTCTGGGTTTTTGCTTGGTCAATAGGAGATAAGAATCTCAGGGACTTTCCTGCCTAGGCTGGCTTTGAACTGCAATATTCAAATCTCAGCCTCCTGAGTTGCTAGAATTGTAGGTGTGAGCCACTGGTACCCTGCATGACTAGGTCATTTATGGTCCTTTTCCCAACTCTTAGAAGCTTTTGTTATAAATCTATTAGGTTATTAATCTATTCTTTTTTTTTTTTTTTTTTTTGGCCAGTCCTGGGGCTTGGACTCAGGGCCTGAGCACTGTCCCTGGCTTCCTTTTGCTCAAGGCTAGCACTCTGCCACATGAGCCACAGCGCCACTTCTGGCCATTTTCTGTATATGTGGTGCTGGGGAATCGAACCCAGGGCCTCATGTATATGAGGCAGGCACTCTTGCCACTAGGCCATATCCCCAGCCCTATTAATCTATTCTTATAAATATGTTATCAATCTAGTATATTATAAAGATATTATGCTATTACTCCATCAAGTGGTTACAATGATCATAGACATCACAGAATATTGTGCTAAATATTCTTATTTCTCCAGTCCCTTATAGATTCAATGTTTAGAAATTCAAAGTTATTTTTAGAACTAAAAGCACAAATGGTTTGTCTTGATCTCAGGCAGGTATGGTTCCCAAGCAAGGAGTTAGGATGCGTTTACAAATCCAGTTTAGGAATTTTACAGAGGTAACTCACCAGCCAGGTGGGTCACACCATTATGCCAGTTTCTGACTGTCTCTTCTCTCTTACATTTGTGTCACAGCAGTCACTCTCTTTGAGATAATTAACATGACAACTTTTCTCGTTGCTCTTGTAAACTGTAATGCTCCAACAGTGTAGGTCAGAATTTCTGAAACCTTCACAAAACATTTTCATCCTACATGTATGTAGATTATAAGAACCAATTCCTCACTGTGGATTTTTAACCCTGGCTAAATGTTGATGCCACACCCTGTCTATGGTTTAGAAAGCACAGATTCTAAGAGTTGGGAAAAGGACCATAAATCATCACTACTGAAATGATGTAATACTTCAGATATGAGCGTCCCCACACTGTGGCCCTAGTGTTGAAGGACTGATCCCCAGCTGGTGGATGCAATCACTGAGAGGTGATTGAGTGATTAGAAGCTTGAATCTTCAGGAGAGACAGATAGACAACGATACAGAGAGAGAGAGAGAGAGAAGAAAAAGGAGGAGGAAGAGGAGGGGGAAGGAGGAGGGGGAGGAAGAGGAAGAGCAGGAGGAGGAGGAGCAGGAAGAGGAGCAGGAGGAGGAGAAGGAAGGGCAGGAGAAAACTAGAGAGAACAGACAAGGAGAGAAGAGGGGTGATGAAAGGTCTGACACTATCCATTGATGGATTTTTCTTTTTCTTTATTTATTTAGGCATTGGGGCTTCTTGCTCTTGCTTGACTTTTTCACTTACTCAAGGCTGGTGCTCTACCCCTTGAGCCACACCTCCACTTCCAGTCATTTTCTGGACAGTTAGAGGTAAGTTTTAAATGTCATTCTCAGATCTCAGCTTCCACGTGTTGGGTCTCTTTCTCTCCCAAGCGCGGAGTGGGCTGAGGGAGCTGGGGAGTTGTGGGGATCTCACCAGCAGGCCCCGATTTTAGAGCAAGATAGGCAGGCGGAGTTCTCAAGCAGGTTGCCTTGATTTCCCAAGTTTCCTCCGGATACATTTCTGAGACAGATCTCTGTGGGGGTCGAATCCGTGGTTCAATTCCAGACAAGGAACACAGGAGACGGTGAGGGCGGACACGCAGCTGCGGCAGCCCCCATTCTGGGGGATACCCCCTCCCTGCTTTCAGCTGGGCGGTGCTCCCACCCCCGCCCCGTTCTGCCGAAACCGCCTGTGTGTGCACCTGCCAGACTCGCCTTCCCCGGCAGCTTCCTCCCCGCGGGCGTGGACGGAGCAGCCCCGGGACGCCCGGGATTCGGACGACGCGCTTCAAGGGCCCAACCTGCGACCTGTTGAATGGAGGGAAGAATGAATGGGCTCCGCGCGCGCTCCTCTCCTTCTCATGACTCCGAGGTAGCAACGACGATCAAGTCTCTGACACGCTGCCAGAGGCGGAGATAGAACAAAGGACAGCAGCGACAGAGGCAAAAAAGAAATTTAAAAAAGAACCGGAAAAAGGCTAAAAGAGCAAAACAGGGAGGAGGTGCAGCGGGCAAGCGCACTGGGAGATACGACCACGCCCACCCCTAATCACGCCCCACACGCCTCTAGTCACGCCCCCAGCACGCGTCGCCACGCCCCCTACGAACCTGTGCGCTTGCGCAGACGGGCGCGCGGCTGCTGGTCCATGTCCCGGCCGGGGGCGCGCGGCGGAGGGTTTGACGTGGCAGTTCCCAGCCCGGTTGCAAATCGGCGCGCACCGAGCAGGGGCGGCGAGGACGCGACGGGGGCCGTGTCAGCGGGGGCCGGGTCAGCGGGGGCCGCCCGCACCGGGAGCGGAGACGCGGGCTCCGGGAAGGCCGGCGCCGTGCGGGACCAGGTAAACCTCGCGGGTCGCAGACGCGCTCGGGTGGGCGCCTCCTCAGGAGCCGCTAGAGGGGCCGCGGAGCCCGGCCGGTGTCCGGTGCCCGCCCGGTGTCCGGTGCCCGTCGAGGGCGCGTGGCGGTGGGCGAGCGTCTGGCGCTCGCCGTGAGGGGCGGCGTCCGGAGCCCCCGCACTTTGCTGAGGGGCCCGGGGGCATCTCTGACCGCCCCTCCGCCCGGGACGCCGGGTCCCGGGGAGCCCCGCTCCGCACCCCGCCACCCTCATGGTCTAGGCGTGGAGGCCCCGCGGTTATGCTGCCGCCGGGACTTTGAAGCTCCGACGTGGCGGAGCCCGGGCGAGGTCCCGAGCGGGCGGGGCGCGGGCGGCCGGAGCCGCGGCATGACAGTGGGCTTGGGGGACTCTGGGATCCGGACCGGATCGGCCCCAGTTTTCTGGATCCCAGGCCTGCTCGTGCCAAGTGGTTTTCTGCCATGTCGCCGCCTGAAGCTGAGTCAGGGTTCTCCAACTTGGTGCTGCTGTCTGAGGAAGTTTGACGTGGCACCGGTGTTGCGTCAGGAGGCAAATTCCTCCCGGACCGGGAAGGAGGACCCGATGGCCTCCTGCTCCTCTTCGCAGTGGCCGTCCTCCTTCCTTCCCTCCTTCTTTCCTTCCCTCCCTCCCTCCCTCCTTTCTGTCCGCCTGTCGGTCGGTCACTCAGCAACAGGCCGCTGCGTGGGTGTGAGTGCGCCCAGGCTTGACCAAAGCTCAGGCTGCCACGTCTCTCTCCCCAAGTGGGAGGAGGGAAAGTGTGGTCAGGAACACATCGCCCTTCGCCTGCCATGAAAGCTACCCCCGAAGCTCTGTGCTCGCTGACGTTCATTTTGGAAACATAGTTTCCCAGGAAAATGAAAACCCGGGCTAGGACAGTTGACATATGCAAGAATGCTATTTTCCAAAGACAAGAGGGATTCCAAGTGTTAACAGGTAGCTGCCATCTTCACCTTCAAAGACAGCAGATGAAAGAACACAGGAAGAATATGCCCATGCTAGCTGACAAGAAATTGGAGGGGAACTGTGAAATCTGTGTTTTGTATCTAAAAAGCATTTTGGAAGTTTCATTTTTTTTCCGTAAAGAACTTAGGCTCAGAGAGGTTTTTTAAGTACTTCTTTGTGACACAGCTGACTATTATCTGGTCTGGAATGAAAGCCTTCTCTTTCAGTGGGATTCCAAGGACTCCCTTAGTTACTGAATTAAAAAAAAATGTTTTCATGGAATGTCTCATATGAAAACATAGAGGGGAAAAAATAAAGAAATTGATAAATGATTGCCGAATAGACTCAAAATGAGTTTTGCACTTTGTGTACGTATACATACACAAATGTGAGATTATTCCTTTTCCCTAATTTTTAACATACAGGTGTTCATGTTCTTAGAGGTATGATAGCAAATGATTTCAGAAAGAAATTATGTCAGATTTGAGAAAGCACCAATAATTCTTATAGTGGTAGTTGTCACTTGCCTTAGTCTAATTATGACTCATAAAGTAAGGCCAATGTTATCTCTGGCTATGTTTGTTGGACTATGATTTCTCTTTGTCCTAACTACCAGGTTAACATGACTAATGAGGCGAGCACTGAAACAAATTATGAAACAACTTTATAACTGGTAATTATGGTGGTCAGTCAGTTGAATGGTATGATGCGCTCTGGGTTGCATATGTGGCCTTGGAAACTAAAAGCACAAAAATAGAACTTTCATGATGGGCTCTGTGTGAAACATTTTGGGCTTCTATTACAAAAAGGATGGCAATTGTTATTCAGGAGAATTTGCCATAGGACCACCGAAGTTCCCTTTCAGAAGATAATATTGCATTGTATAGTATGGAAATACTTCATGTACATGATATTTGAACTCCCCTCTCCCCAAGCCATCCTAAGTATGTGTTAATAGTATTTATATTTCTAATAGCATGAAGTAACTAAAACCCTCTCACTGCGTGGTTTTCTGCTTTTCTCTTGCAGGGCTCTTCTGCAGAACTACCCTGTGGAATGAAATTTTCATAATGAGTCAACAAGGTTATGTGGCCACACCCCCCTATTCTCAGTCCCAGCCTGGAATGGGCCTTTCTTCCCATCATTATGGGCACTATGGGGATCCTTCCCAGGCAACTTCACCAGGTAAAGTGGGGCATCTTGATGAGTGTGATAGTGCATGCCTCAGCCCAGACCCATGAGATGCTCTGAAAAGAGGGACAGGGAAAAGTCAGGTGGTGGTCATCAGATGCCATGCCTGAAGATGATGGCTCTCAAAGCAGAACCCAACAACACTAGTTGGATTATTGATTAGAATATAAGTTTGGGTTTTAAATGTGGCGTGAACAAAGAAGAAGCCAGGCATCAGTGGCTCATACCTGTAATCATAGCATCTCAGGAGGCTGAGATCTGAGATTGCAGTTTCCAGCCCAGGCAGAAAAAGTCAGTGAAACCCTTAAACCCAGCTAATCAGCAAGAAAGTGGAAGTGGTGCTGTGGCTCAAGTGGTAGAGCACCAGCCCTGAGTGAAGAAGCTAAGGGACTTTTGTCTGTGCTCTGAGTTCAAACCCCAGTAGCAGCATGTGTGTGCACACATGTGCGTGCACGTGCACACACACAGACATGTCCACACACACAAAAGAATTCTTTTTTTTTTTTTTTTTTTGGCCAGTCCTGGGGCTTGGACTCAGGGCCTGAGCACTGTCCCTGGCTTCTTTTTGCTCAAGGCTAGCACTCTGCCACTTGAGCCACAGCGCCACTTATGGCCATTTTCTACATATGTGGTGCTGGGGAATCGAACCTAGGGCTTCGTGTATACGAGGCAAGCACTCTACCACTAGGCCATATTCCCAGCCAAAAAGAATTCTTTTTTGTTTGGTTTGGTTCCCTGACTAGGAAGCGAAACAAAAGAATTCTTGAGTATTCCATTTGCACTGTTAGACTTGGTCTTGCTGTTATATGTTATATATTATGGTGGTTTATATAATAGTATAAAATCAGTTTTGTGATTAGAAAATACTGTTAAATTTGAGCACTAATGATTGCTTCTTGCCAATAATAACAAGAAGAAACATGGCTTTGCTGGAAAAACATGATTGAATATTAATTGCTCAGAACAATACCCAGCATTTTGGGTGTGTCTTCCCTCTTGTCTAGAGCCAGGGCCCCCCAGGACATTCAACATTCTGTGTTTTTGGGTCCTGTAGAAACCATTCACTCATCTTCCTCCAGTTTTTGTGTAATGAGATTACAAACTCCTTCATGTGTATTCTTTTTCTTGAATCAAAAACTGGTCCAAATCCTTTTTAACAGTTACCTTATTTTTTCCTCATACTGTGCCATACGGTAGATTATTAGCAGTCTTTTTGCAGCTAAGAAAACAATGTCTAGTGTAATTTGTTCCAGGTCATAGAGTTGTAATGTAGTGGAGCTGGGATTTATAGTCAGGTCCCTCAGAAAAGCAATCAACAAACTCTCTTATATACCTGAGCATAAGACTCAGTCCTATCCAGCCTTACTATCATTCTTCTATGTCATTTTCTTGATAAAGAACACAAGTCCACCCTCTCCTCTCCATTCTTCCCTGCAGCTCTCAGTATAGTTCACAATCCATAGCTTGCATGGGTTCACCCTTCACTTTCCTCCCCAGGAATGATGGTGGCCCCTATGCTGGAAGGAATAGATGCTGCTCTTACATTAGATGTTGCTTACTACTCTCATTTTTACAAAACCCCTTTCACCTTCATTCTGTTTCTTTTTGGACATATCTTTTGAAGAAGCCCTTCTTCTACCTGACTCTTCAGTTCTGTCTTCACTCCTCTGGGTCTGCAGGTTTTTCCCTAAGCTGTGTCATCAAATACTTTTCTCTTAGATCTGTCTGGGCAGCCCAGTTGTCTTTCCTCAGTTCTAGACACATCATTGTTGTACTCTTGTGGACTCAGGTATGTCAAACATTCATTCCAAGCAATTCAACCTTCTTTTGCTGAAAAGTATTTTTCTGACATTTTCTGTCACATATTGGCATCATTTACTTCACCATCTATTCCAGAAACTCTATTTAAAAAGTTAATAAGCCCCAAATGCATTCTCTCTCTCTCTCTCTCTCTCTCTCTCTCTCTCTCTCTCTCTCTCTCTCTCTCTTTTGGTTGGTCAAGGGGCTTGAACTCAGAGCCTTGGCACTGTCCTTGATCTCTTTTGCTCAAGGCTAGTGCTCCCCTACTTTGAGTCACAGTGCCACTTCCAGTTTTCTGGTGGGTAATTGGAGATAAGAGTCTCATGGAATTTTTTTTTTTTTTGCCAGTCCTGGGCCTTGGACTCAGGGCCTGAGCACTGTCCCTGGCTTCTTTTTGCTCAAGGCTAGCACTCTGCCACTTGAGCCACAGCGCCGCTTCTGGCCGTTTTCTGTATATGTGGTGCTGGGGAATCGAACCTAGGGCCTCGTGTATCCGAGGCAGGCACTCTTGCCACTAGGCTATATCCCCAGCCCCGTCTCATGGAATTTTTGGCTCAGGCTAGCTTTGAACCATGATCCTCAGATCTCAGCTTCCTGAATAGCTAGGATTATAGGCATGAGTCACTGGCACCAGCCAATCTACTTTTTATCCCTCCCATCCAACTGGTCCTCCAAACCTTTATGGAACAATTGAAACATCTTCCCCACCACTTCCTCCTTGCTGTTTCCCCACCAGTCCTTTTTGTTCAATTCACCCTCCTCTTACCTGGACCACCAATGTGCTCACCTCACCATGAATCCCTTGTCCAGTGCACTTTTCTGCACACCATCAACTCTAGAGCCAGAGAAATTTGTATAGCACATTAATCTAGTTTGGATTTTGCTTAAAACCTTTTATGGATCCCATTGCTCCTATTTTATATTTTAAGCTCTTTAGGCCTTCATTTCTAAAATTACCTCCTTCTTCCCCGCCCCCCCCAGCTCATCTGCCCCATTCCTATACTGGATACGATTCCCCAGATGTCACGAGGTTGTCATGTGCAGATTGCTTTACACTGCTGCCTCTCCACTTACCTGCCTCCTTGTGGGCATCTCTATAGAGTTTGTTTTTCTTTTTGCCAATTCTGGGGTTTGAACTCTGGGCCTCATGCTCTTGCTTGGCTCTTTTGCTAAAGGCTGATGCTTAGCACTTGAGTCATAATTCTACTTCCAGCTTTTTTTTTTTTCTGGATAATTGGCAGTAAGAGTCTCCTAGACTCTGCCTGGGCTGGCTTTGAACCTCAGTCTTCAGATCTCAGCCTTCTGAGCAGCGAGGATTATAGGCGAGAGCCACCAGAGCATAACACCTCCATAAACTGTTTCAGTTTTCTCTGCTACCATCTTTTCCCTCAAGCTTACTTCTGTTTCCTTTCTCCCTAAACCAGTGCAAGCCTTTATACCATGCACTACCTTGCCAGCACAGTTGTGCCAGGGGCTGGGTTGAGGTAGCTCAGTGTTTGCCTAGCATGCACAAGACTGTCTAAATTGGATACACCTAGTCACACAAATAAAACACACCAAACGAACAAAGACATAATCAAATATGCCTAAAGCAGTAAAAGTACTTACATGTTTGCTTAAAAGTGTCTTAAAACATTTTGGAGACATATATTTAGAAGTTATATTTTTTTAACTTGGCACATAAAAATGGCATATATTTAGCCCACATATGTTGTTTTGAAATATGTATACCTCATGGAAAGCTAACTCTGGCTCATTGTAAATATCCATCCCATGAAGTGAGTAGTGAGCTGTAGGATTCATCTGTAGAATTCTGCTGTTTGCCAGGAGGGGTGTTTTCAAAGCTTGTCTCTGATGACTGAATCTTTTCTGCTTTAATTTAAGCCTCTTTCTCCTATTCAGTTTTTATAGGGGCCACCAAACTTTCATACTCCGTATAAGCTTTCTGTAACTTATGCAGCCTTTATTTCTATGTCATAGATTCCTTTAATAATAATACTTTAATAATAATAATACTTTAATAATAATAATTTTATATATAATTTATAAATATTTTTTAGTACTTTAGTAATAATTAATGTTGTTGGTTTGTTTTTTGGTGCTGGACATGACCTTATTTCTTATAGGCAGGTCCTTAGTCTACCCAAGACCTTATTCTACGCAGGGCCTTATTTATTCTAGGTAAACCTTCTACCACTGAGCTGTACCCCCAACCCAGATACTTGTCACTATGGGTCTTCTTGTCAAGACCTTTCTTCCTGACAGTGTGGTTTCTTGAGTATCTTTCTATTACAGTAGCCAATGCTACCTTGGCCTTTTATTTCTAACATACCCACCTCCATGAATGCCTGTTGGCTGTGGTTTTGTAATTCTTCTGTTATGTAGTACAGTAACCCATTTCACAGTTTTATTGAGTGAGCAAACACTTGTGATATAACAACAAATAAATCTACTCTCTGTTCTTCCAGTACTTAATTATGTAAAGGACAACACACTAAGTAACTTGACCATTACATTCATACAGGAAGTAGAGGGTGGTAGGGAAGTATGGGACAAGGTGCCTAGCCAGAAGTTTGTGCAGAGACAGAGAATCTTCCCAGAGGGAATGATCTGGCAGGTGACAGAGTCTACCAAGCAGGGAGGCAGCTTGCCAGGGCTGACAAGCCATGGAGAACAGCTGGGTAGAGAGTGGAGAGAGAGGGCTGCACCTTGAGGAAGAAGTGGACCTTGCCAAGGACTTTAGATTCTAATAGTGGGGTCACTTAGGGCATAACCCAGAACCTTTAGCTAGGAAGGGTTCCAACCAGCGTACAGTGTACGCTGTAGAAAGAGATGCACTGTGCACTCGAAAGTGTGGACGGAACTAGGGGTGGGTGTGCACTGTGCACTGTGCACTGTGCTCCAGAGGGAGCAGCAGAGTTTCTCAGTTTCTGTATCATCCACATCTAGGACCAACTCATTTTGTGTGTGTGTGTGTGTGTGTGTGCATTCGCACATGCGCGCCAGTACCGGGGCCCCGAACATGTGGGCGGGGCACTCTTGCTTATTTGTTTTGCTTACTCTGGGCTGGTGCTCTACCACTTGAGCCACACTTCCACTTACAGTTTTTTTTTTATCTGCTGTTTAATTGGAGATAACTCATACTCATCTTTCTTGAGGTTGTCAGAACTCGCCTCCTGAGTAGCTCGGATTGTAGGTGTGAGCCACCTGTGCCTGGCTATGACATGTTTGTTTGTTTTTTTGCCAAGACAAAATGTGTATTTAATTGAAAGCAAGAATTTTCCCACACAGATCCTTTCAACAGAGAAAGCCCCTTCCAGGCATCAGCAGGACGTAGACCTATTTGTTCTGCAAGTAGATACGTGTGACATCAGAAATTTATTATTGTTTATGCCATGTAATTGCTCACTGCCAAGGGTGCTCAAAGACCCAGAGGACTGAATCCATGACAATAGCTTCAATTTTGTGTTTTCTAACCAATTCTACTAAAAAGTCCGAATGCGTTTTGAAAGTGCTGAGTGTGTCTCTTCACCTGGGCAGTCAGTTTGGTAGAATGAGGGGGCTATGGTGTCACTGTCCCACCCATTAATAATGGCCCACATTGGGTTACAAAGCCTGAGGCCACACCCCCTCCAGTGATCACACTGCCCCACCCCCACCCCAATGGACCTATCTGTAGAGATTTCTTATGCACATTGTCAAAGGTGTCCTTACATTAGTTCCTCTGCCTGCCTTGCTGATTCACTTCCAAGGGAAAACTGGAATATACTGATTTGATCTGATTACTTTGTATGACATGGTTTTGATCAAAGTTCATCTGCTGATAACAAATTCCTTTGTAATGGAAAAGGGGTTGGTAAAAGGGTATCAAGCAACAAACAGAATATTGGACTTAGGACTTGGTGGTTCATAGAGATGCTCTACCCACACAGGACTATCCTGTCATCTGTTACTACCTTTCTAGTCCCAGAGAACCATCTGTACTACTTCCAGGACATATAGAGGTGTGTTGCTTTGCACTATAATCTGAAATGTAGGAGAGACTAGGAGATGGAGCTTCCAGGACCATCGGAAAGGCAAGGCTGATGGGTTTGGAACTGGTGTTAAAGAATCCTGTTTGTACTCTTGGCTTCTGTATTAAAGACAACTTTGTGGTTTTCCACACTTTTCTCCTGGCAGTAAACGTGGTGACTTCATTCTCCCTGCGTAACATCCCTTCCTGCTGAAATTCCCGTACTACTCTGATTCTCTATGTTTGTTCACTTTCGAAAATGGCAATAATATAGCCAGGGAAGCATGGTTGACTCTGTAGATAAAAATGATACACCTTCTCTGCCCAGGGAGGATCCCAATGGCACTCTAGACTTTGTAGTTTGACCCCAACCAGTTACCTTCCCTATAGCCTCTCCATGCAGATCCTTCCCCATCCCCACCTCCAGGCTTCCATCTTGCCAGGCTGTTTCAGGCAAGCTCTGCCTCTGGCTGGAACCCCTCATCCTGTCTGCTACATAACATCCCTTCTTGTCCTCAGAATGCAGCCCAAACCATCTTTCCTCTTTTTTTTGTTTTGTTTTGTGCCACTCCTGGAGCCTGACTAGCACTCTGCTCTTTGAGCCACAGCTCCACTTCTGGCTTTTTGGATAGTTTATTGGAGATAAGAGTCTCACAGACTTTTCTGACTGGGCTGTGTTCAAATCACAATTCAGATCTCAGCCTCCTGAGTAGCTATGATTATAGGCATGAACTGCCAGTAACTGGCTTATTTTGGTTTCTTGTAGTGCATGTAATTATTTCAGTTGGAATGTTTTAGCATTACTATGGCAGATTTTCTGCTGTTGTCTAAAATAATGTTTTACAAAGGAAAATACAAGTGGTCATATAATTATGATTATATATATATGTTAAGTGATTTGTTAGAACATAAATCCTTAAGAATCAACAAAGGAAGGCAGAGAGCAGGGTCAGGAGAGGGAAAAACAATTGTCAATGCTCTAGGCATAGGGAACATTATTGTGGTAACACAGTTACAGTCATGGCTCTAGAACACAGAGTGTCTTATGAGAGTGTCAACTAGGAGGTCAGCTACTCAGACTCAAGTTAGTGTGATTGCAACTCCTATGGTTTTCTCACATTGGTGAGTTTGAGGTTTAAAAATTATATAAAGGTATTATACATAACAGTAATTTTAGTTAGGCACTGGTGGGTGACTCACACTTGTAATCCTAGATACTCAGGAGGCTGAGATCTGAGGATCTGGGTGTGAAGCCAGTCTAGGCAGACAAATCCAACAGATTCTTGTCTCCAATTAATTAGGAAAATACTAGAAATTGAAAGTGGAGGATACTGGAAATGGTTTCCAGAGTAGATCACCAGCCTTGAGCGGATAAGTTAAGGAAGAGCTCGAGACTGAGTTCAAGCTCCAGAACAGGCAACAAAAAAGAAAAAAAGAAAAGAAAAGTAAATGGATCAGGCTGGAGCAAAAGCAAGCTTGGAAATGGAGAGAGCAAACAGAATTGTGTTGTCTTTTTTTCCTTCTAAGAGGCTAACGGGACTCACTGTTACTGCCAAGAGGGGAAATCGTGTGCTCAGTCAAAGCTTCCTCCCCGGCACATATGGGGCTTAGAACCCCTGTAATTCCCAAGCCTGGTGTCTTCACCCTCCCACCATTGCCAGAAGAAAGGAGGGAGATGCTGGAAATGTTTGAAGGCTCTCTGGAAGAGATGCTCGTGATGACAAGAGGTGCTGTAGGATTGTTGGTAAACTGCAGGTGATCTAGCCTGAGCTGTGCCCAGATGTTTATCACCTGACTATGTGGGAATTGTGAATTGCTTAAGGATGTGCTCAGGGCTGGCTGGGGACCCAGACACTGCTCTCCAGTCAGTCTCCCAGTACCATAACTCAAAGCTTCAGCAGCCCCTGTAGCCCCCCTGGCATTTCTCACTGTGCGATCTCATGATCTACGATTGGCAAAGATTACTGCCTCCATTTCAGTGTGAGTTTGGGGTTTTTATGATGATTCTTTTTTGTGGTACTGGGGCTTGAACTCAAGGTTTCATATTAAGCCACGCCTCCAGTACCTCCAGCCTTTTACTCTGTGATTATTTTTCAGATAAAATCTCTCCCCCCCCTACATCCATTCTATATTCCACAGTCTTTGGGGTGATGAGTGTTTGGCCACACCCACCCTTTTCTGTCAAGGTGGGGAGGCCTTGTGAACAGGCTGATGTGGAACCCCGATCCTCCTCTGACCCAAGCATTTCACATAGTGGGGTGACAAGGATGAGCCACTGGAGCCCAGCTCTTTCCTCCTCCTTGCCATTATTAGGATCAAACAGCTGGACATAAGAGTCTCATGGACTTTCCTGCCTGGGCTGGCTTGGACCCACCATCCTCAGAGCCTCCTGAGTAGCTAGGATTATAGGCATGAGCCACTGACACCTGGGTAGCTGCCTTCTAGCGTGCTTCTAAACCCATGCCCTTCTCTTGCAGGTATGGTGAAGCCAGCTGCACCCTTGGGGGCCACCAGCCCTGGGGTGCTTCCACCTCCAGGCACTCTGCCTCCTGGACCCCACCAGTTTGGCCAGAATGGAGCTCATGCTTCAGGCCAGCCTCCGCAGAGGTGAGCATCATGTGACTCTTCTATAACTGTCCTAGAAATACCTTCTAAACATCCACGTTTGTTGAATGAATGTTTAACCTCTTCATTATATCCATATCGTTGAACAGATCTACTAGACTCCTGCCCTAGGAAACAAAGCAATTAGAAAAATTAGGAGGAAAGTATTAGTAAATACAAATATATGGAAATAGTAGTCCTAACCTATATTTAAAAACATATAAAATGACTTGTGTCAATATTGCTCATTTTGGTCTGGTGTTATAGTCAAATTATTTTAGAATGGTGTGCTTATCTCTTAATTCCTTCACAGGGCACTAACATGTATTCCTTATATCCTGCATTCTTAGAGTCCTCTACAGACCTGAGCTCAATGCCAGTAAGAGCTCACTAAGTCATTTTCAGTGAACTCAGATGAAGGTGGAATCTGTGGCTTGATGTGGAAGGCATCCAGAACAGCCAGGGAGGGTTTCTTGATTGACAGGGCTACTGTAGCAATGCAAAAACTCCATATATGTGTGTTTGTATTTGTAACTAAGAAAGGGAACAGTTAAGAGGCAGGCCCTGGAGAAACCAAGGTGTGAGATGCTGGTGACAGAGCTGGCATTCCCCAGGGACTGTCACCCAGGGTGGAGCCAGTGCTGTACCTTCCCCACTGGAAATCCTGTCATTGTTTATCCTGGGAGCATTACCACTAATGGCACAGTAGCTCCAGGCAGCATTTACCCTGGAGCCTCAGGAGAGGGATTAGCTGCAGTTTTCTCCCCAGGTTGTTGGGATGGAGGAGAGACAGGCAGGAGTCACTCTGCTGTGTGATCCCATGCACAGCATCCCTGTCCAGCTGCTCTTCGAGGACCTGGTTGCTCTTGCTAATAAGAAAACTCCTGGGGGATTATTGTAGAATACAGGGTTAAGCTGTCCTCTGAGCATTCGAATTTGACACTTTGTAGTCTTGGTGGTAATCCTTGTGAGGAGAGGGAGCTGCAGAGGGCAAGGAAAGGGAGCCGCAGAGGGAGCTGCACAGGCCAGGCTCCTGCAGGACACACAGGGCAGGGCTAGTTTGGTGGAAGTGATTGTGGTTTGAGCACAGAGCAAGAAGTCAGAGGGCTTTAGCCATAAGCTAAGAGGTAGGAGGGAAAAACCCAGAGTCCACTTCTGCTTCCAGCAACAAACCACCCTTGATGTTTGTGAGGTCCCTTGTCTTCATTTGTAAAATGAGACAACCAGATCTCTCGGTCCAGAAGTAAAGGAAAGTTCACTGAGACCTTCCTAGCATCTCAGATTAAAAGAAAAAAGAAATGTGGAGCTGAGTGCCAGTGGCTCCTGACTAGACTCCTAGCTTTACTCGGAGGCTGAGATCTAAAAATTGTATTGAAAGCTGGCCCAGGCAGCTGAGGGCTCCTGTTTCCAGTTAACCAGTAAAGAGTCAGATGGAGAGGCCTGGCTCAAACGGTAGAGCACCAGCCAGTGAAGAAAAGCTGAATGAGGGGCTGGGAATATGGCCTAGTGGCAAGAGCGCTTGCCTTGTATACATGAAGCCCTGGGTTCGATTCCCCAGCACCACATATATAGAAAATGGCCAGAAGTGGCACTGTGGCTCAAGTGGCAGAGCACTAGCCTTGAGCAAAAAGAAGCCAGGGACAGTGCTCAGGCCCTGAGTCCAAGCCCAGAGACTGGCACACACACACAAAAAAAAAGCTGAATGAGAGAGTGAGGTCCTGAGTTCAAGCCCTAGTACTGTCACACACACACACACACACACACACCACTTACTTTAGGACATTGTAGAATGCTACACTAGCATCTCCTTCAAGTTCCTATTAGCTGCGTTTCTGGTTAGCGTCATTTTCTCATGCTTGATTTTGTCTGATGTCATTTTGTCCATCTTAGCCTTGAGAGCAGTGAATCCACAAACTGTGTAGCAGGGTGTAGTCTCCCCCATCCAGGTCTTCATAGTGTATTTGATGATTTTTGTTCAATGACAAAGTCTCCTCAGAACGTCTTTCTCACAATCTGTTGTATTGTGAAGAGATGCATTATAGCACTTTGCCTGTGTGTCCTGGTTGGCTTAGCACAGTGGAAGCAGTGATGCGTGGTTGGGGATTTTGATCATTGTGCCTACAAAGTGCCTTGCATAGTGCACATCCCCCATTACAGCACCTGGGCTGAGTCCAAGTTAATAGCATTTCCTCAGCTATGGAACCCATATCACTGGATGGAAAATCCACGGGCCATAGCTTGTCCTTCCTTACAGCTCAGCCCAGTTACTTGGGACAGCTCAGTTGTAGAATCTGCTTATGCTGTAGCTTTAGGATATCACAAACGGCTTGGGCTTCCTTTCTTCTACTAATCACTTGGCTCAACTAGAATTCTGACCTGATGGTTAGGATTGGGTTTGAAAAATGAGAGTCATGGGAGGAAAGTCTAATATTTCAGGCCAAGCCTCCATAGGTACCTGTTACCTTGCCCTCAGGGGACACGTTTCTGTAGATGTAGTACAGTGGTAGAGCAAAGGGCGAGGTTACTGTGCTGGTGAGTCACCCTGTCTGATGGTGGAGGGTGTCAGAGCAGAGGCTTCGGACAACCTGCCTGCCTTCCCTCCTTCCCTCCCTCCCTCCCTCCCTCCCTCCCTCCCTCCCTTCCTCCTTCCCTCCTTCCCTCCTTTCCTCCCTCCCTCCCGTCCTTCCTTCTTTCCTTTTTATTTATTTATTTTTTTTGGAGCTGGAACTGGGGCTTAAACTCAGAAGAGCCTTGTACTCTGCTTTTTCTTCCACTCAAGGGCACTTGAGCTAACTAACATCTTAATTTCCAATGTCACTTTTTTTTTTCAAATTATAAGGAAACAAGGTCAGTTAGCTAATTGTAAGTGATCTATTTTGACCAAGAAGTGGTGAATTAGAAGAGTTAAGGTTCCCAAATTGCAGCTGGTAGCTGTGAAATCTAGGAAATTGTTTTCAATGGAAAAGGAAGGAACAATGAAAAACAGTTGTTTCCCCCTTCCCTTCCTTTCTCCTTCCCTCCCTCCCTCTCTCCTTCTCTCCCTTTCTCTTTCATTTTCCTCTTTCCGACCTGCCCACTGCCCTTCCTTCTTTCTGCACTTAAGGTAGAAGGACAAAAAGGCTGAACTCTCACCTTTACCCTAATCCCATTATGAAGGAGGCTTCATACTCCACCTCCTAAAACTGTCACATTGGAAAGAAAACCTTGAGATATGGATGGGGCATTCAAGTTACACAAGCACCTAGTCTCCAGTAGTAATAAATTTAAGCAAATCCTTCATTTATTTCCAAGTTTATTTCAGACTTCAAAATGAGAAGTGTTTGAAGTTGAACATAATAGAGATAGTAATCTGAAATAAAGGTTTAAGATTAAATTGAGACTCAATTTTCATGTTTCATTCATCTGTGGTAATATTTACTAACTTTGTTTGATGTTGATTCTGTTCTTTTATGGCATTCAGTGAAATCATAAAATTTTTTGAAAGCTGGTTACTAGTGGCTCACTCTTGTAATACTAACTACTCCGGAGGCTGACATCTGAGGCTCTCAGTTCAAAGCCAGCCTGCTCAGGAAGTCCATGAGATTCTTATCTCCAATTAACCACCAAAAAGCCAGAAGTAGAGCTGTGATTCAAATGACAGAACACTAGCCTTGAGCAAAAAAGCTGAGGGACAGCACCCAAGCTGTAAGTACTAGCCCTGATACCAACACAAAACAAACAAACAAGCAACACCCAACCTTACTTCTCAATATTGTTTTGCAGGGAATGTTTTGTGTGCTTCTGATTAACTGGAGATAAAGAGTCTCATAGACTTTTTTTTTTTTGCCTGGGCTAGCTTTGAATTGGAATCCTCAGTTCTGAGCCTCTGAGTAGCTAGGATGACAGGTGTGAGAGCCTGGCAGCCTTTAGCTTTCTTAGTATCTCTTTTATCAACTATTATGTTTTATATATACAAAATTGTGGTGGGCTCAGATTGATTTCTAAAGCCAGCTCTGTGTTTCACAGTCCAAATTCTCTTCTTTTTCCTCCTTGACCTACTGTGCATGAGCTACATATCTGTTGGTATCCTGTGATGACTTTGAGCTCACTAGCAAGAGCAAACATGTGGCATGTGCTACTGAGTACCCCGTAATGATGTTCTTTGGTTTCATAAGTTACTGATAATTTATTGTACATGGCTTGCCTTAGAAATTTGATGATATTCTTCGCCCCCCCCATCTTTTTAAATCTCTCTTAGATTTCCAGGCTCTCCACCTGCCAACAGTGTGGCACCCTCTTATGCATCATACCAGCCCTCCACACAGCCATCTTATCCACCTCCAGTGGCCACTTCGTCTGTCACGCATCTGGGCACTCAGCTCAATGCTATGCAGATCAACAACTATGGTAATAACCTCATTGTTAGCGTTCACTGATTTCTACAGGTGTATGAATGATGAGTGTGTGTGTGTATGTGTGTGTATGTATGTGTATGTGGGGGTGGGGAGAGAGACACAGACAAAGACAGAGACATTTGGCTTCAAACCCAGGGCCTCACACATAGTAGACAAGCATTCTCCCATTGATGTATATACATTACCAAACCCTGTGATTATTTTTTTCCTTTGATACTATTTTTTTTAATTGTCTTTAAGTACAAAGGAGTTTCAGTTCAACAGGTCAGTTTATGGGCACCATTCATCTTGATCGGTGGTGTCATATCTTTCATCATTCCTTGTGATTATTATTATTATTTTTTTTTTTTTTTGCCAGTTCTAGATGTTGGACTCAGGGCCTGAGCACTGTTCCCGGCTTCTTTTTGCTCAAGGCTAGCACTCTACCTCTTGAGCCACAGTGCCACTTCTGGCCGTTTTCTATATATGTGGTGCTGGGAAATCAAACCCAGGGCTTCATGTATTTGAGGCAAGCACTCTTGCCAGTAGGCCATATTCCCAGCCCCCTTGTGAGTATTTTTAATGAGAAATATTTTCTTTGTTTTTCAAGTAGATATAACTCTGGGATGCCATATTGAAATACTGTTTTGGACTCTGTGTGTGTGTGTGTGTGTGTGTGTGTGTGTGTGTGTGTATGTGTATGTGTGTGTGTGTGTGTGTGTGTGTGTGTGTGTGTGCATGGCAAAGCTACCCTTCTGGCTTTGTGGTGATTAACTGGAGATAAGAGTCTCTCAGACTTTCCTGCTGGGCTGGCTTCAAACTGTGATTTTAGATCTCAGACTCTTGTGTAGCTAGGTTACAGGCTACTGGCACCCAGCCATTTGCAGTTTTCTGGTGGTAAACTGGAGATAAGAGTCTCACAAACTTTCCTGCCTAGTCTAGCTTTGAACTGGGGCTCAGCCTCTCAAGTTGCTAGGATTATAGACCTAAGTCACCAGTGCCAAGCCCTGGACATTTTTATGTAAATGATTTATATTATACATGAGTGTAAATCACTTTTCCGGGTCACTTTCTTCAAGGTAATTAAAGAATTGTCAGAATACCCTACATTCTGTGCTAGAATGATTAAAAACATGCACGTTTCACAACTAAACATAAGAGTGGAATTATTTTAAGGAATGTGAGGATAGTTTCAAAAAAAGTATTGTTTGTTGTAAGTGTCCTAACGTGAAAATAGAATGCTTCAGAGTGCATTTTACTAAGTTTAGAGCTTAGGAAAAATGAACTCTCAGAGGTCATGAGGCAGAGAAGAGTTAAAGTGCTGAGCTCAGTTATCAGTAGCAATGCTGTGTATTCTAGGAGTCAGAAATCTTCACTGCATAACCTCAGACTCAGCTGTTTTCTTCGGAGTCAGAGAAGTCACCGTGTAACCTTAGCTGTTTTCCTTAGATTTTTAGAAATACCAATAAAAATCTCCTGGAGTACTATCTGATTTCAAAATGGATAAGCTTAAAAGAGCAATTCAATTTTGCTTAATCCAAGTGAGAGAAATACAGCTTGGTTTTCCAGCCATTTCTAATGGGTTCAGAAAGTGGAAGGTATCTTTTCTAGTGACTTCCACCTGTGTCTGAAGCTCATTGATCAGAATGCAAATAACTGATTGAAGGTATAAGTTCCTCAAGCAAAGCTTGTGATATTATTCCTTTCTAGATGTTGTGCCAGATACAGGTAGCTAAACTAATATATAGATCATATAAAGCTAATGCAACTTAGTTAAAAATTACTATATTAAGTCTTTGACTAAAATTGTGCTTTTAAAATTCTCCATCTGCATAAAATACCACAAATAACATTTTATTCTGAGAGAAGACTTCATTTGTGCCCCCCCCCAAAAAAAAACGAGAAGGAAAAGTAGCCAGGCAGCAGAGGCTCATACCTATAATCCTAGCTACTTAGCGGACTAAGATCTGAGGATCATAGTTCAAAGCCAGCCCAGGCAAGAAAGTCTATGAGACTCTTACCTCCAATTAACCAGTGAAAAGCCAGAAGTGGAAGTGCAGATCAAGTGGTAGAGGGCTAGCTTTGAATGAAACAGCTGTTGAAGCCTCAGTACTGGCACACACTCACCAAAATGATTTTCACACCTGCCTTCTTGCTCTTTTCCTAGAAATCAGTACTTTGTAAGCATCGGAGTTGAGAAATTGGGCACTGGTTTGAGTGGTTCTTCTCTCTCCACAGGATCCGGCATGACTTCCCCCAGCCAGGGGTCCCCTGGACCTCTGTCAGCCACATCATTCCAGGGCCCCCCACGACCTCCACAGCCATCCATTCTACAGCCTGGCTCTCAGGTTCTGCCACCACCCCCCACCGCGCTGAATGGGCCTGGGGCCCCGCCACTGCCCCCCACCTTGCACAGGCAGGAGGGGCTCCCTGGACCTGCACCTCTAAATGCCCAGTACCAGCCTCCACCCCCGCCAGGCCAGACCCTGGGTGCTGGCTATCCACAGCAAGGTAAGGGATGGGGTAAAGGTGGGCAGAGGAAGGCCCTGCTTCAGGGTAGCCAGAACTGGAAAGCTGACTTTGAACCCATGTCTCTTACTTGTATAGAAAGGTAGTTTTTTAATAGCACAGGCAGTGGCAAGGAAAGAACTGAAGTGATTCACACTTTGCTTCTTATTTATCAGGATGAAAATAAAGCATACTTGACCAGCCAGTGTTATCAGTGAGTCTCAGACCTTGGGACTTGATAAGCATTTCTTTTTTTTCTCCCCCCAAGCAGCCAACTATGGCCCCCAAATGGCAGGTGCACAGCTCTCTTACCCGGGAGGCTTCCCCACAGGGCCCTCACAGATGGCTGGACCCCCACAGCTCCAGAAGAAGCTGGATCCTGACTCCATCCCCAGCCCGGTAAGAGCTCCAATCCCTTTCTCAGTCTCCCTCCCAAACCATTTGCTCACCATTACTAGAAACATGGCTAGCAGTTTCCCTGCCTGTGACCGGGTATGACTGGGTCCGGTCAGTGCTTTCCACCTCTAGACCTGAGGGGTATCATGCTAGGGAAGTGCTACAGGGGGTCTCGGGAGAAAACTCTGCCCCATGAAGGGGAAGCCACAGTCAGGTGGGGAAAGGGCCAAGTACAGGGTACGGTGGAGGATTTAGGCTGTTTTTGCAAATTATCATTTATCCTGTGTTTATTTGAATGCAGACTTGAAGATTTAAGGTCAAGATTTAAGTGTCTAACAAGCTTCATAACATTAGAAATTAGATTCTCTAACTACTTTATTACAACCATATTTGTGATCTTTTCTTTTTTTCTTTGCTGGTACTAGGGATTGAACTTGGGGGCTTTATGCTTACTAGGCAGGCACTCTACCACTTGAGCCACTGCATCACTCCCCAGTTGTATTGGTTCTTTCCATGGTAAGATCTTTCTTTATGCCTAGGCCAGTCTGGACAATGATCCAGCCTTTGAGCTTCCCCTGTAGCTGAGATAGTAGATGTGTGGCACTGTGCTCTAACTAGTTGAGATGCAGTCTTTCTAGCTTTTTTCCCCTCCCAGGGCTGACCTCTAATTACAATTCTTGAATCACTTCCTCCCAAGTAGTTAAGATGACTGGCCTGAGCTGGGAACTAGTGGCTCATGTCTATAATCCTAGCTACACAAGAGGCTGAGATCTGAGAATCACAGTTTAGTGCCAGCCCAGGAAAGTTTGTGAGATTCCAATCTCCAATTAACCACTATAAAGGCAAAAAGTAGAATTCAGGTGGTAGAGTGCTAGCCTCAAGCACAAAAGCCCAGGGGCAGTGCCCAGATTCTGAGTTCAACTTCTAGGACTGGCACAAAAAATAAATCACTGGCTTGAGCTACCCACCACCATACCATGCCTGGATCCGGCCATTACTTTTATGGTTTAATTTTGTTTTATTATTCCAGTTTAAAAATTAGGTGTTTCTATTGAGATTATGTTGGTTTTGTGTCTGTGTATTACCCCTGACATTTTCCAACACTCTGGGTCATGCCCCTCATTCTCACAAGTCTGCAGCGCCTGCAGGACTTAGGCCTTTTCTTACCATTTGGTAAAATATGTTCCTTTCACCTCATCATTCTGACCTCGTAGTGTGAAAGGCGCCCCAAAGCTCTTAGGCTTTGAAACTGTCCCTATCTCAGGTCAACAGTACTGGAATGAACTTTCAGTACAGTGTCATCCACATTCATTCAGAGGTTCTGCAAAATTCGTGTTCAGGCCATTCTTTCAGACTTCCTGGGTCTTAATCTCTCAGAGGGGATCCTTATCTTCTAGGCTCTCTCGGGGATTCATAAACACACTACCTGGGATCAGTGCTCTAGAGGACCCCCTCGTTCTCGTGGCTTTAAATGAGAATGCGGTGGTTTCTACTCCTTTGCTCCTAAAATCCAAATCCAATCTTATTTCTAGTATCTCGCCAAAAATCTTGTATCTCGTCAAAAGTCATTATGGAGTCTTTCTTTTATACCTCACAAGTGGTTCTTTAACCAATTCTGTCCTATCATCTGCTCACCCTGGTCTAAGACTCCATATCTACCCCCTGAATTATTGTGTCTTTTACCTGCCCTCCTTGCTCCTACCACAATGTAACCAGGAGCCAGGGAGATGCAGTCCAGTTCTAAGTTAGGTCAGGTTCTGGTTCAGAATAAACCCGGCCATCACTCTTCTACTTAAATATCAACATTCTTACAGTAGCTTATGAGATCTGACTTCATTTCTCACCTCTGGCTCCACCATGTCCCCTTCCTTTACTCCTCAAATGCAAATGCATGCATAAACATGAGTACCTGATGTGATTTCTTCTCCTCTCCTCTGAGCTCCAGCCCCCTGTCTTATACAGACAAGCCTCATGTGCTCCCGGCCCCACAGATCGGGCATCTGACATTTCCTTTGGTGGAATGCTTTTCTCTAGACATATGCAGGGCCTGGCTCATGCCTTCATCTCTTTTGTGTCCTCATTGCTCATGCCTGCCTCCCTGGTACTCCCACCTGGGTCTCTCCATCCACAGCATTTACAGTTCTATGACTGGGGGCTATTATTCATGCATTGTTTATTTATTGACTGTTTTCCTGACTACAGTGTCAGCTCCATGAATGAGGGCAAGAATTTGGTTGTATCCACGCTACCTGGTTTATAGAAGGCATTCATGTATTTGTATAAGGAATGAAGGAAGGTATGATTACCAGCACAGAATCAGGAAGCAGTCTGTGCTGTGATTCAGCATAGACTCTTCAGACACATGCAAATCAATCTCATATTTATTCTTTATTTTAAAGTAATGAAATAGCTGTGCCAGATGGAGCTTGTTCCTGTTTCCAAAACAACATGCCTTTGCTAATGACATAAACTCTTCATTTTGGAAAGAAAGATGCCATACTCGAATCCTGAGCCTCAATGCTTTTTACAGCCCTCTGGGTGGTGATTTCAGCCACATTTTGGAAGCAAGGCAACTGACAAAATCAGAACTCATCCCCACTGCCTGTCCTGCATTTGGAGGATGCACATTCCGAAGCTGCACTTGGCGACCCTCTCTGTCACCACTCCTGAACCCACATAATTCTGCTTTGAGTAAGCTAGCCTTCCTTAGTAAAGCTCACATAGCTTAATATATTTCTCCTTTATACTTCTTGTTCATTTATCTTGTTTTTGCTTTCTTCCCTGGAAATTATCTCTGAGTAGTAGTACAAAGAGGTTTCAGTTCAACTTGTGCATAATGTCTCTTGATCACTGTCAACCCCTCTATACTGCTTCGCTCTCCCCCATTTAATCCTATCCTCACCAGTCTCTTCAAGTTTCTTGGCTCCATTCATCTGTCCCCATCCCCCTCTTATATTTTTTAAAGATGTTTTTGTCTTTTAAGTAGTTGTACAAAGGAGTTGCCATTCAACACAGCAGTTTACAAATATGGTGCATCCTGATCAATGTAACTCCTTTCAACATTCTCATCCAACCTACCCAACCCACACCCCTTCCCTCACCCTAATTTTTAGGGTATGTATTGAATTTTTTTGACCATTTAGCAACGGAGTTTATGTATACAATGCATCTTGGTCTGCATGACCCTTTCAATCTTCACCCCCCCTCCCCCGACCCACCTTCCCCCTTGTATTTCTCAATTCTGTAGTTTATTCTGTCAGTTCTTGCCTGCATTCTTCCCCATTCCTCCTGCATGCTTCTACCCCTTTCTCCTTGGCCCCACTCTCCCCTCTTGCAAGCACCCATTTCCTGGTACTTATTTTGTTGGGCTTTGACTTAGTCTTTTTAAAGAACTATAGTGTTGGAGTGCTCCATAGAGTCTATTATACGTCGGTTAATTCATTTGTAACTACTTGCATAAACACCCAATGTATTTACTTGTAGATTTATAGGCACATTCTAGCTACTGTAAATGAGGAAAACCATGCAACCTATGTTTCTATTCGCTTTGAGCAAGACATGTTCCAGCTTCCTACTCTTTATTCATTTTGTTAAACTGCTAGTTGTTAAAAAGAGTTATGTCATAGAAACCCACCTCTACGTATACTCTACATTTTCAACTCTCTTTTATGAACTTGTGTACTATATTCATAGCAGGTATGTGAAAATGACTCTAGAGGCATATGTTCTGAGGAGAAAGCAGTCTATGCCTTTGGGGAAGCATTGGCACCATCTTTATTGAGTCACCATCTTTATTGCTAAACTCTTCAAATTCCCAGTCACAGTGAGAGTTACTACTGAAATCTCTGCTTACTGCTTCCCCCTAGTGTGCATGTGTTTATAAAAATGACTGGATCTGCCATGTTTTGCTTACTGTTTTCTACTTTAATCTGCTTTGCCAAGATGTAGAGTCATTTAGCAGTGTAATTACTACTTACAACATTGTTTCTTCGGGGATAAGTTTTGTAAATGTCAGATTTTACAAATAAAGTGTGTGTGTGTGTGTGTGTGTGTGTGCCTGTACTAGGGTTTGAACTTAACTTTCCACTCTAATTTGATTTTCCTTCAGCTTTTCACTCAGGGCTGGCTCTCTACCACTTGAGCCACACGTACACTTCTGGCTTTCTAGTGTTTAATTGGAGATAAGAGTCTCTTAGATTTGTCTGCCCAGGATGTCTTTAGATTGCAATCTTCAGATCTCAACCTCCTGAGTAGTGAGGATTATAGGGGTAAGCCAACAGTGAGGACCACAGGAGTAAGCCAACAGTGTCCGGTACTACAAACAAACTTTGTAGAAATACAGTCTATTGAAGACCAACTATTGAATATATGGCTTCAATTTATTAGGCATATCTCTAAAAACTATGGCTTTTACCTCAGATAGTTGAGATGGTTTTGTTAGTTGAAATGATTGTAATAGACATTAATATAAAGCCTTTGCTGATTTTTGAATCAAGCCAGTGAACCTTGTAGTCAAAATATAGAATGCAGTTATAGTGTTTTGATTTTTTCTGCTCACCTCTTAGCTTGGCCTATGGTAACTTTATGTCTTTCTATAGTGGTATTTGGAACACATGCTATATCGCTAATCTAATAGTCATTCAAGTTCTGTGAGTTTTGGCAGACCGACACACACACACACACACACACACATATATATATATATATTTTTTAAAGCCAGACTACATCTGTTGCAAACATTTTGAGAAACGAGTGCTCTTCAGTTATGTCTGGATTGGATGGGATAGACAGAAAAGGTAGAAGATACACATTTTAGAATTTGGTGAAAGCTAGTTTCTTTATGAGTATCAGAATCTTCCATCTTTTTTTTTTTTGGCCAGTCCTGGGCCTTGGACTCAGGGCCTGAGCTCTGTCCCTGGCTTCTTCCAGCTCAAGGCTAGCACTCTGCCACGTGAGCCACAGCGCCGCTTCTGGCCGTTTTTTCTGTATATGTGGTGCTGGGGAATCGAACCTAGGGCCTCGTGTATCCGAGGCAGGCACTCTTGCCACTAGGCTATATCCCCAGCCCTTGAATCTTCCATCTTTTTATTCTACTCTGGACATTGCTCTTGTCCCCTTCCACTTCTTCTTTTCCTTTTTTTTTTTTTTTTTGCCTTCTTTCATCTTTTTGTTTGCTTTGTTTTGATTTTCTTTTCTCCTTCCTTTTCTGTTTTCTGGTGAAAGAAACGAGGTGAGGTAGAAGGCAACAAACAAGATAATTATTAGACTTTCTTTTTCTTTTCTTCTTAATCCATACTACTGCATTTTGTTCATACTTTTTAATCCCTCTAGACAGTTATAGCAGTTTTTTTAAACCCTTACATATTATTTGTCAATACATATTTATAGTACAAAGATATGTTTCTAAATTATGTAACAAAATTTGAGGGCCTTGGCTCCCTTTGATTTCTATGCATTAGGTAGAAGTCTCCATAAGGAGACCCTACTATTCTTGTCTTTCAAGTGAGGAAGACCTGAAAGGCAAATTGAAGATCAGAAGGAATTTGGAAGAGAAAAATTAATGCTTCTTTAGGTCATGTATTGTGGATAATCTCTTCTGAATTTATTCTTTTTAATTTTCTAAAGACAACTCTTTATTAAAATATTTTTTAAAACTTTCTTAATGACCTTTACTAAGAATTTTTAAAACTCATTTACTTATTTGTTGTATTGGTTTTATTATCATTGTTGTGTTTGTCACAATACCAGGGTTAGAACTCAAAGCCTTGCACATACTAGGCAAATACTCTACCACTGAGTTACATCCCTAGCTCCCAGAATATTTTTTAAAATGCTTACCTCTAGGCCCAGTAGAAAACTGGAGAAAAAGTTCTTTAAAGGGTCAGGATCAGAGCTCTGAGTATGAGAGAAAAGAGCTGAAAAATTAGTGGTCTAATTTTGGAAGCAAACAAATGTGGAACTGAAGAAGACCTGGTAGGTCTCATTAAGAATTTGGTATGGGGTTGGAGGCGTGGCTCAATTGGTACAGCACTAGCCAATTATCAAAAGCAGCAGGCACTGAATTTGAGTCCCAGTTAGTCTCAGACTGGGGGTTTGATATGAGAGAGAGAGAGAGAGAGAGAGAGAGAGAGAGAATACATGTGTGTATCTCTGTGTGTGTGAAGGGAAGAGGTAAGAAAGAAGCAAGAGGGAGCACGAACAGCTGATATGCACCCCTCTTTGAGTGTTGAAATGAGTCTTCACTTAGTTTTAACTTGCTCTTGGTGTCCTATTTCCTAGATCCAGGTGATCGAGAATGACAGAGCCACCAAAGGGGGACAAGTGTACACTACCAACACCAGAGGCCAGGTCCCTCCCCTGGTCACCACAGACTGTGTGATACAAGACCAAGGTATTCCAAGGTTTTCTTTAAGATTTTCATTAGCATATGTTAGTTGTCCATGTAGAAGTGTCACTTTAGTTGACAAATCTAGACAGAAGCATGGTCAGAATGCAGTCATGTTTGACAAGGCCTCACTGACAGTGTGAAGTGGTGTGTAGTTACTTACCCTTACCATATACAAAGGTGTTGATAGAAGTGATTGTCACCCAAAGGTTTTACTGATTTCTGCTTTTTTGCCTCTTTGTCATCTTCCATTGACTCTAAACACCTGCTGAGAATGTGGCCTAGTGGTAGAGCATTTGCCTAGCATACATGAAGCCCTGGGTTCAATTCCTCAGCACCACATATACAGAAAAAGCTGGAAGTGGCTCTGTGGCTCAAGTGGTAGAGTGCTAGCCTTGAGCAAAAAGAAGCCAGGGACAGTGCCCAGGCCATGAGTCCAAGCTCCAGGACTGGCAAAAAACCCCACAAAACTAAACACCTGTCCAGTGTACATTAAGGTACATTACGATTTGATTTATTGAAAATAATCATAGTATAATTGAAACATCTGTTATATCTTTAGTAGGATTCAGTATCTTATAAGAAATGTATAGTGTCCCTGAAATATAATCCCTGAAATAAAAAAAAAATGTAAATGTCTCAGGAAAGTTAGTTTCTAAACGAGTTCTGCCTGTGTCGCTTTGAATGTCTCAGGCAATGCTAGTCCTCGCTACATCCGGTGTACAACGTACTGTTTCCCGTGCACATCAGACATGGCGAAGCAAGCTCAGATCCCGCTAGCAGCTGTCATCAAACCCTTTGCCACCATTCCATCCAATGAGGTATGACTGTGCATGGCACAGATGCAATCATGTGCAGATTCCAAATTCCTTTCTCATCTTTATTTCTTACACAGTGATTTGTTATTAGAAACAGGAAGTTGGAAGATGGTTATATTATACAGAAACATCTGGTCATCTAATTCGTTGGGACAGCATAAGTCTCCTAAATTATGTTTTTTGGCATCCTGTCCACCAATCATGGGTGGACTGAGTCAATTTGTGATCTATTGTAACAATGCATATACACAGAAACAGCAGCAGGTCCTGTAGCGTCAAACATATGACCTGTGGTGAAGCCTTTTTGCCTGTGGTGTAGTTCTTGGTTGTGGGGTGTGTGTGTGTGTGTGTGTGTGTGTGTGTGTGTGTATGTGTGTATCTATGTCTGTGTGTGAGTGAGAGAAAGAGAAAGAGAGACAGAAACATACACACACAGATTAGGGATTGAACCAGGGCTTTAGTTAACACAAGGCAAATGTTGTAGCACTTGAGTTATGCTCTACACACCTCCTTTTGTTTATATTTTGTTTTTAAGGTCTTGCTAATGTTTCTTAGGCTGGTATTGAACTTTAGATCCTTCTGCCTCTGCCTGTGGCCTCCTGAGTAATTGGGATTGTAGTGCATGACTGTAATCCCAGCTGGGTCAAAGTGCTCATAAATTGGATGTGAGGAACATGAGATGGATAGCCTAGTCTCTTTCATCCCTTCTGCCCAACCACTCTGAGAGGATACCAAGTTTGTATTCTCCAGAGGATGCCACAGTAAGATGCCATCTTAGTAGCAGAGTCAACAATCAGCAGACACTGAGTCTGTCAGCTCCTTCATCCTGGACTTCCCAGCCCTCAAAGAGCTTTGAGAGATATGTTCCTATTATTCACCAATGAAATAAAAGAAACACGAGGTAGATAAATCTGTATATAGTTGACATTGGAAAGATGGGCAGCACCATGCCATGAGCATACCATCTGGACATAGCCTATCTCCAGTGCTGCCATGCCTTTCCTAATGGTCCTGTGATGGATGCTCATCCACACAGAGACATAGATGTGGTAGCAGAGAAGCCAAATGGGAAATGAAGCCTGGGCTTCCACTATCACCACTGCATATTCCCAGAAGATAGGCGGAACCACCCATGATTCTACTGCACTCCAGGCCAAAGCCCCAGCAGCTCCCCTCCCAACCTGACCCTTGGCCTGGAGCCACTGGTCCTATGAGGAAGGCTGATCTAGATGCAGAGAAGAGGCTGAGCACCCCCAGGACAGAGCAGGCCTCACCCCTTTTTTGGGCTGATGTGGGGTAAAGCACAGTGCAGGGAGGGGGCTGGTACTGGGGTCTACATCACCTGATGGAGGGACGACAGAAGGAAGAGCTGGCAGCTTTCATACTGTGTGGGGTCGCTTCTTTCTCTGTGAGCAGAGGGAGTGCTGCCATCTCTTCTTTGGGGAGTTGAGGGAACAGCTCATGCGAGGCCTCAAGCTATGCTGAGAAGCCGGATCAAGATCTGCATTTAATCAATAGTTACATTATTGAGCTTAAATTTAACCTAATGCTTTTGAACTCTTTTCAAAATTTATTTTCATTTTTTTCCAGTCCTGGGATGTGAACTCAGGGCCCAATTAAGCACTGTCCCTGGCTTCTTTTTGCTCAAGGCTAGCACTCTACCATTTGAGCCACTTCTAGATTTCTCTGTTTATGTGGTGCTGAGGAATCGAACCCAGGGCTTCATGCATGCTGGGCAAGCACTCTACCACTAAGCCACATTCCCAGCCCTAAATTTTTTTTTTTTTTTTTTTGCCAGTCCTGGGGCTTGGACTCAGGGCCTGAGCACTGTCCCTGGCTTCTTTTTGCTCAAGGCTAGCACTCTGCCACTTGAGCCACAGTGCCACTTCTGGCCATTTTCTGTATATATGGTGCTGGTGAATTGAACCCAGGGCCTCATGTGTAGAAGGCAAGCACTCTTGCCACTAGGCCATATCCCCAGCCCCAGCCCTAAAATTTTTTAAAATTACAGACCCAATGAGGATGAAGTAGACTGATACATTCTGATAGAGATCTACTACATTAAATGGCATGTGTGTTTTAAAGAATATTTCCAACATTTTATGATAAGATACTTCCAACAGAAGCCTTGAAAGAACTTCCTCATGAACACCTGTTTCCTTGTTTCCTCTGCAATGCAGTTAATGCTCAGATGTACTATTTTATCACATGTCTACTATTTTTTTAATCTGCATACCTTTCGGGGTTAGTTGCAGATCGCAGTTCACTCTAGCAAGTCTAGCAAACACATCATTAATTAATGTTCAGTATTTGCTTAGATTTCTATAGAGATTTCTGTTTCCCTTTGAGGCAGAATTCATTCACAAAACATAGATATACATATAAAGATATAGATACCTGGCTGGGCACCAGTTGCTCGTGCCTTTAATCCTTGTTACTCAGGAGGCTGAGATTTGAAAATTGAGGTTTGAAGATAGTGCTAGCTGCCTAAGGGACAACAAAAATGGTAAGAGACAACACCTAGGCCCTGAATTCAAGATGTACCCTATACTGACACCAAAACAAACCATAAGTTTGTGTGTGTGTGTGTGTGTGTGTGTGTGTGTGTGTATGTATGTATGTGTGTGAATATATTTGTGTGGATAGTGTTGAGAATTGAACCCGTGCTTCACACATAAAATGGACGTCTTATTCCCTCAGTTTTTGACAAATATGTTTGTAACCTGAACTTTTACCAAAATCTAGAAGCTCATAATTACTCTAGAAAGTCAATCATGCTCCTTCCTGGGCATCCAGACCTCTCACATAGCCTCCCTTCCTTGCCAACTGCTGTTTTAATTTTATTTTTTAAAACACAAGATTACAAGTCCAGGGGCTGGGGATATGGCCTAGTGGCAAGAGAGCTTGCCTCGTATACATGAGGCCCTGGGTTCAATTCCCCAGCACCACATATACAGAAAACGGCCAGAAGTGGCGCTGTGGCTCAAGTGGCAGAGTGCTAGCCTTGAGCAAAAGGAAGCCAGGGACAGTGCTCAGGCCCTGAGCCCAAGGCCCAGGACTGGCCAAAAAAAAAAAAAAAAAAAGATTACAAGTCTGGCACTGGTAGCCTTATACTTGTAATCTTAGCTACCCAGCAGGTTGAGATCTGAGGATTTTATTCCAAGCTAGCCTGGGCAGGAAAGGCTGTGAGATTCTTATCTCCAATTAACCTCCAGAAAAAGTTGAAATGGAGTTGTGGCTCAACGTGGTAGAGTGCTAGCCTTGAACAAAAGAGCTCAGGGACAGTACCAGGCCCCAAATTCAAGCCCCACTACCAACAAAAAGACAAAAAAATAAGATTACAGGGAATTTAATGGTATGAGAAGATTACAGGGAATTTAATGCTATGAGAGGCAGGGCAGAACACCAACAGGCTAGTTGTATTAGAGTGGGGATGACTTCACTTTTGATTTAAAAACAAATTATTGATGTACATACAGACCTGGAATATCATATACCAAAATGTCAACAGTAGTACTCCTGTCTAGTAGTGAAATACTCTTCCCTTTGTTTTTTGTATTTTCCCAAACACAATTATTTCTGAAACAAATAAACAGTACTGAAGAAAGACAGTCATCATTAAATGCCAGGAGTTAGGAATGCAGGCAGCTAGGCCCGGCATCAGCAGTCAAGAGTCTACAACGCAAGTCTGGGTGGTCAACTCCAGAAGTGAGGCAAAGTTTGTTCCCTCTCCCACAATTCCTTGTGTCCACATTTGATGTTCTGTGGAGTTACACATAATGGAACTCTATAAAGGTAAAAGACACAGCAGCACAAAGCTGCTAGCCATCTTGCTCTCGTGTCTCTGTGGATTGTTGGGGTTTGGACACCCCCTTTCTCCCCCCACGGGGAGAATGGTAACCACAAACTCTATGAAAGAGCACTCAGCCTGGCCCTCCGCCAGCGGAAGGCCAAAGGCGTGCTCACATGGGCAAGCGCTAAGTTGAGGAAGGGTTGCTGATGCCTCCCCTCCCCCCAGTCCCCCCACATGTTACCAAGGGCGGAGGCAAAAAGGAAGGCATCAGGGACACGCTGCGGTGGTGGGAAGCGTCTCAAAGACTTTAATATGGAAGGGCACTTATATAGAAGTAATGGCGGGAAAGAAAGGGGGCTGGCCAAAGGGCCAGTCATAGGCTAGGGATCACGTTCATCAAGTGACCTCACGAAACTTCCCTTTGTGGGCGGGACAACCCCATCATGGTGGCACCCACGTGTTCACCTCCCAAGGGGTGGAGGCCAGAAGGTGGGAGGGACTTCCATTGTCCCAAAGCTGGGCAGCCTTCCCAAGGCCATAATAATCCCCAACATCTCCCCCTTTTTGTTTTTTTTCAATGAGCAGGGGATGCTGTAAACACATGGCATGTGTGGGCATAAGGCAAATGCTGACATAAGATCTGTGGGGCCCCTTCCACAAAACTGGGGTGAGGGGTAGGTAAGAGTCCATCCGTCTGGCTAGGTCCAGAAGTCGGAATCCTCAGCTGGTTTCTGCCAAGTGCAGGAAGGTGCCCTCTTTTGCTGGTGAGGTAGAAGCTGAAACTCTGGCATTCCCGGCAGTTCACAGTAGCTGATAACTCAAACATAAGTGATTAGTGAAACATTCTTTCATATAAACATTGAAGCCAAGGTGCTAAGCCTTTGCGTTTACTTTTTTAAATATTTCTCTCATAAAACATTGGGGTTGAGTGTCAATACCCTCAGCTCCTATTTTTTTCCAACAGGACTCCCCAAGTCTAGCAGCAGGGGGAGAGGAAAGGAAGAAGCATGGTGCAAAATTCCTTTAGTTTCTTTGTGTGACGCTGTAGGCAGTATTGCCCCAGCAAAACATTGAGCCATGAGACGCTCAAGAAGGAATCTAGAAAGCAAACAAGGAAAGGAAGCTTGGTTGCCTCCTACCGTAGGCAGTCCTACTTTCCATGAGCCATGAGATGCTCAAGAAGGAATCTAGAAAGCAAACAAGGAAAGGAAGCTTGGTTGCCTCCTACCGTAGGCGGTCCTACTTTCCATATTTTCATGGGAGAGCAGAAGTCCAACATGGTCCTCCTTTTCCTGGAGAGAACAAGAAAACATTTCTCCAGAGCGGGTGCTCTGGGTTTAGTTTTCCAATCTGGAAAAACACATATACTGTACTCCATCCCACACTGATTCGGGATGATTTAAAATTTCTGGATAATTAACATAAGCATAACTAATCCTGGGGAATACCCCCCCTTTTGTTTTTTAAAATTATGACACCGGCGGCCACCAGGCAGGGAGTATGGATGGAGGTCTCGTCTTCTGTAGCTACTTCCTGCTGTCAAGGGGGCGACGTAAATCAAGGGCCCCTGGTCAGCCTGGCAGTCCGGTGTAGCTGGCAAAAAGTCCCCATCATTACCATGAGTATGGTCACTAGGGCCAGAGAGTGCTATGGTTTTCTCCAGCCCCCCCCTGAGTCTTTGGGCATACCCAGAAGTTTCCAAGGCTGGTGCCTCCAGGGTTCAGGCCTGTGTTAGGGTGACGACTGTGAACGGCAAATTCCCCATTGGTGATCTCAGCAAGAGATGTTATTCTGTCAAAAGACACTTTTGAAAAGGTCAGGCAAAGTATCGACAAGTTCTCAGAGCTGGTTGGCATGAATGGCATAGAACACACCCTGGGCATAAGCCAGGAACAGTTCCCTTTTGGAGCATAAACCCAATTGTAAAGTGAACAAGTAAGGAGAAACGACTGAAAGAAGTGGTTAATGATAGAAAACTGGTTTGGCATAGCCAGTCAGAGGCAAAAAAAAAAATAAAAAAAATAAATATATATATACACCTATATACAACTGGCAGAAAAGAAGGAAATGGACAGGAATTATCTCTCTCGATTTCCCGGCTCTGATCCATTTTGAAAGGGTGAAACAAGGCAGCTCCCTTTAGGATAATATGGCACCATTCTCCTCTCACTCCACTCCACCTTTCCGTCTCCTGGACTGGCTAAGTCCCAGGAATTTTAACGTTTGTGGCTGGAATTGCATTTTCCCATCCGCGTTTGAACTCGGGGCCTGAGCACTGTCCATGAGCACTTTTGCTCAAGGCTAGTGCTCTACCACTTGAGTCACGGTGCTGCTTCAGCCTTTTGCTCGCTCTCTGTGGTTGAGCTCTCAATCTGGCTCTTTGCTGTTAACTGGAGGTGGGATTTTGGAGAGATTTTTTCCTTTTGCCCGGGCTGGCTTTGAACTATCCAGGGAGTCATAGTCCTACAAGCCCTTTTTATTCCCAATTGAGCAACAAGGAAAAAACACAACAGAGATAATCCATTTGTAACTCGTTGAGAACTGACCAAAAACTGCTTGTGAAGGTTTGGCTATAACACTTAGAGAACATGAGATTTACATGCCATCAACTTGAATCACGCCATTGAATCCCACTGGCAAGTGAAAGAGAACACAGATAAATGACAACCAAGGGCAAAGGGTTAAAGCATTGTGGAATCCTCAGTCTCGGAAGTGGCTGCGTCCCTCATCCCCATTTGGCAAGTTCCATGCCATGCGATGGGGAACTCTAGGCAAGGCTGCAGTGGCATCTCTGGATAGACTCACGTCTTGCTCTGGGTTGCCTGCAAAATTTCTATATAGATTGGTTAGGGTGTTCAAAATTTTTTCAGCATTTCTGGCTCTGGTATATCGATGCCCTTCTGGTTTAAGCAGGGTGAAAAGACTTTTTTAATCACAAAATTCAAAGACTTTCTTAATCACAAAATTTTACCTGGCTAGCTGTGACCACTAACATGACTATGGTGATTTAACCTGGAGTAACTGTTAGGATGGAACTACTCACATCCTCACAAGGCTCATAAATCATTCGAGCAGCTTCCAATGGGAGAGAGAGCAAAGAATCATTAGTAGTGAAACCAGGCAGTTTGGGAACAGACTGTGGTGGCAGCTTCCCGTATCCATGGGCTGCCACCGTCCATGCGGCTAGCACATCTGTCCACCTGTATCCTATAAAGCAATATATTAATCCTGGGTCAGGAAAGTTGAGGTTAATAGTCACATTTGTATGAAGCAATCCCAATTCCTTGATCTTGAGAGTTTATGAGAACACAGGAGAGAAAAATGGGAAGGTAAAATCTTAATTTATGCCAAAGAGTTAAGACTAGATGCACACTTAACTTTTAACACACTGAATATAAAATAACATGCTGATTTTATACCATTGTGCTTTTACCACATGCTGCATATTTGAACCTTATGGAAACACACTGAATATAAAATAACATACTGGTGTACTTTTACCACATGTTGCATATTTGAACCTTATGGAAATTTTTATAGGCACCTTTATTTGCATCGAATATTGGGATGAAAACCTATTGTTATGCTTTCAAATCTTACCAACAACCACACGTGCGCACGCACACACACACACACACAAAAATACCTGAGCGCTCTTTAAAATTGCTTTGATTGGCCATTTAATTTTTTTGGAATTCCAGTGGCAAATGGTATTAATTTGCCCATAATAGAACCACGTGGTTGAATAAAAAACAAAAGGGAAACCTGTTAATTACACACTCCCAACATGACAATTTTAAAATCACAGTGGACAAGCAAACCCTTTTATCCATCTAGAAAAACTCCAGTTGATTTCATATCTTTGAACTGGTAAACATGGAAGTTCAATCAAATTACCTATTGTTGTATCAAAACTCTTTGTTTTCCTTTTAATATTCCATTTTAGTTTATAATTTGAGACTTTCCTGGTTCCAACCCCGTCTGCAGCTGTAAGTCTGACACAGAGAGAAAACGTGCAGGCAAGCACAGCGGGGTGCTTGCCTCTCTCAGCTGCAGCGCAATCGCCCAGCCCAGGGGAGTCTGGCATGCCCCTCACCTGGGGGGAATGAGTGGGGCCCCGCCTCCAATATGGCGTGCCCCATTGTGCTCCACGTGTGTGTTAAGTCAGAGAAATCAGGATTCAACCAACTCACCCTAATTTCTGAGCTTAACGACCATCGGCGGGCATAAAGCAGTTTGCCGGGCTGCAGCAGGTCCAGCCACTCCGGGGCTGCTGCCGCCGCTGCTGCCACCCACGCATCCCAACTGGGACGCCGGCCCATGGCCTAAACTGCACGCCACGCCTTTTTTTTTTTTTAACTCTATCCGCAGGCTGGGGCTGCAGGCAAGCTGCTGGCTCCAGCCCAGCCACTGTAAATACAAGCCTGGCCAAAGCAGCAGCGATCCCCAATGCTCTGCCGCCGCCATGCCACAGCTTCCCACATGGCGGAACCGCGCTTCCGCCACGCCGTGCTCGGCCCGCCACACTCGGCTGCCCAAATGCTACCGCAAAAGACGCCTGGTGCCGCCCGGGGCCACGCGAGCCCCAGCGCACGCAGCTCGCAAACCTGGGGCTGCGCAGAGCCCAGTGTACTCACGCTCAGCCCGCGCAAGCCAAACCGCTCCGGCGCTCGGCCACCCACTGCTTCTCAAGCACCACTGCCGGTGCCTGCCGCCATCTGGCCCGGGGTGCGCAGAGCAGAACCAACCCCAGCCCGGGGTCACCGTCCTCTCACTCCGGCATTGACACGTTTCCGCGCGCCGCCTGGCGCCAAATCGCCACGGCGGGGCAACTCTCTGGCCGCGTCCCGCGAGCCCATGTCTGGCCTGTCTTGTCTCCATGCTTCTGCCCCGTCTGGATGGGCAGGACCCTCCTCTAAAACCCTACTTAGCACAATTCTGTGGGGATACTGTACCCCGAACTTCTCGGCCGTACGATTCGAGCCCCACATTGGGCGCCATTATGTTGGGGTTTGGACACCCCCTTTCTCCCCCCACGGGGAGAATGGTAACCACAAACTCTATGAAAGAGCACTCAGCCTGGCCCTCCGCCAGCGGAAGGCCAAAGGCGTGCTCACATGGGCAAGCGCTAAGTTGAGGAAGGGTTGCTGATGCCTCCCCTCCCCCCAGTCCCCCCACATGTTACCAAGGGCGGAGGCGAAAAGGAAGGCATCAGGGACACGCTGCGGTGGTGGGAAGCGTCTCAAAGACTTTAATATGGAAGGGCACTTATATAGAAGTAATGGCGGGAAAGAAAGGGGGCTGGCCAAAGGGCCAGTCATAGGCTAGGGATCACGTTCATCAAGTGACAGTGGATGACACTGTTTAAGACCCACCAAAATCAAGGGCTCATATCAAATTGTAGACTTCTGTTTTCCCTGACCTCTGTTCATTTGCCTGTCACGACACAGTGTTTCAGTTGTTTTCCACAACAGATTTGTTTGATTATTCCAGTGCCTCGCCTTTTAAAAGGGTAGTAGAATATGCACTCTCTCATGGTAGCTTTTCCTTATATCTCATAATGTTTCGAAAGCACTATGTTCCAGTGTCTGTTTCTTTATTATCAGGGATAGCATTTGATGGGTCACTCACATAGTCTTTGGGATGGACATCTGGGCTTTGCTTTCACCTTTGGGCTACTATGAGTAAAGTGGCTATGAATCCTAGCCTTTCTGGGGACATGGCTTCCTTCCCTCTTGAGTTAGCATTGTGCGTTTCTGCATGTCACTTCCTATGCAAGTAACCATACTGATACATAATAATGTTCATTACTTTTTAGAGATATTGACTTTCACATAAGTAAGAAACAGGCAAAATATAAACATTCAAAAGATGGAAAAATAGGCCTCTTCCTACCATATATATGTATACATACATTTATATATACACCTATAGGTATAGATATGTGTGTCATATCTATAAAGAGACACACATATATATAGAGGAACATAAGTATATATACACAATTAGTATATAACACTACATATATATTTATATACAGTTTTATATATTATATGTAACATACATGTATATACACGTCACATGTAAAGTTATATATATGTATCTATAGCTTTTTGGTGGTGTTGAGATTTGAACTCAATGTCTCATTGAACTATAGTCTATTTCCACCTATGCCCTTTCCCATTTTCAGACATCTTTCCCCAATTTTAGTGATTCCTGTTAGAAATAAAGCATACACTGACCAGAATACAACTATGTAAATGGTGACGCAGCTCACACATTGTTCTACACTGATCTTCCAGGCCATGTGTCTAGTACTCATTCAGTGCTTCTGTGTACAGAACTGTGAAAGACTGGGTACCCATGGCTCATCTAATCCCAGATACTCAGGAGGCTGAGCTTTCAGAATCATGATTCAAAGCCAGGCCAGGCAAACAAATCCATGAGAATCTATCTTATTTCCAAATAACCAGCAAATGTCAGAAGTACAGGAGTGGTTAAAGTGATAGAGTAACAGCTGTGGGTTAAAAAAAAAAAAAAGCCAAACAAGAGCCTGAGTCCCTGGGTCCAAATCCTAGTACTGACACAAAAATAAACAGTTACACAAACAAATAAGCCTAATCTAGTAATAAGAGCACAGGTGTTAATAGGCATCTGTATCAAGTTTGAGATGCCCATAGATGTGAGAAAATGGCAGCAGCCATTGCTGTGAATATTTGGGAAGCAGGGGGCAATCATCATCACCAATGGTCCTTCCAGAGAGGGTGGCTATGCATGTGTCTTTCCTATTTCACTTGGCTCCTGTGCTGTTTGGATGGTTTTGCAGCCCCTCACTTTCATAATCAGGAGAAGATAATATTTGTATCTCCAGAGAAAGCTGAAGCATATATAAAAGAACATAAATATCCTGGGCAGCCACTGTTGTGTAGCAGAATTGTGGCTGTGTGGGACTTATGCCCCAGAATAGTGTCCTTGTCGGGCTCACCTTCTACACGACAGTGAATTTGCCAAGGTTTCAAGCAGACACAAGTACAGACTCTCTTCCCTCCCCCTACTTGTGACAAAGCTCAAAGTCAAAAACTCAGTAACTGTTCACATCTGAAATTAGGCTCTTAAGTTTTCTTGACATAAGTCTATATTAACAGTGAAATTATTTGTTTAATCTATTCCTGAAAACAAAACCTCATTTTTTAGGTGTTTTGCTTTTATTTTTATTTATTTTTTGATGGTCCTGGGACTTGAAATGTAGGGCCTGAGTGCTATTCCTGAGCCTTTCTGTGCTCAAGGCTAGCGCTCTACCCCTTGAGCCACAGCACCACTTCCAGCTTTTTTGAGTAGTTTATTGGAAATAAGAGTCTACTGGAGACTTTTCTACCCGGGCTGGCTTCAAATCGTAATCCTTAGATCTCAGCCTCCTGAGTAGCTAGGATTACAGGCGTGAGCCATCAATGTGCAACAAAAGCTTTTAAATATTAATCGAAGCCTTTCCCACAATGCTGATAGGCATTCTATATCCATATACACTGGGTATATTTCTAGTTATCTAAAGTTTTATTTTAAATAAATACAATCTCCTGTCTAGCCTAAAATTTTCCTTTTGTGAAAACTTATACTGCATTAAAGTCTTTGAGCTTTCCAAAGTAATAAACAGATTACATTAGACTAATAGCTTATTTCTGAAATCTGACATAGAGAGAAACTCTACGTGGGGAAGCAACATGCTGTTCACCAGGGCTTGAACGCAAGACCTTAATCTCTTGCTTGGCTTGTTTGCTCACAGTTGAAGCTCTATCACTTCAACCATGCCTCTAATTCAGTATTTTGTTGGTTATTGGAAATGGAATCTGATGGACATTTCTGTAAGGGGGGGGGGAGGAGGGGGAGAAGGCTTTGATCTGTGATCCTGTAGGTCTCAGCCTCCTGAGTAGCTAGGAATAACAGGTGTGAGCTACCAGTACGGTGCTTAACACATTTACTGTTTCTAGAGTTTCACTCCTGACCAGCTCTGTGCATTGTGACAGAGCTGCTTTCTCTGCTCCGGCCATTTCTACCAAAAGCTCTTCCTTTTTTCTTAGAATTTCAAGAGTAGAATTACTCTGAACATACTACTTTTAAGAAGTGGTACTAGATTGTTGTAGGTGGTCCACACTTGCAGTCTAGCTACTCAGGAGGCTGAGATCTGAGGATTATGGTTCAAAACCAGCCCAGGCAGGAAATTCTGTGAGACTCTTATTTACAATTAACCACTAAGAAGCAAGAAGTGAAGCTGGGTTCAGTGGTGGAGTACTAGCCCTGATCTAGAAAGCTCAGGGACAGTTCCCAAGCCCTGAGTTCAAGTCCCAGGACAGGAGAAAAAAAATTGTGTCTGTCCCTTACATGGCAATATCTCCTTAAATAAAGACTTGCTCTTTTTAAAGAAATATTTTGACTTTTCTTTGTTGAAGTAGAAAAGTGAAGGAGTGTGAAACAGATGCTGAAGCACTAGGCAGAAGTTCCCCAAGGCCATACTTAAACAAAACAAAACAACCCAACAAACCTTAAGTATGGAGGTACTTAACTAGATCTAACTTTGGTGAAATATTAACATAAAGAAACATTGTTACCCTACTATACAATTTGCAAGAGTATAATTACAGGCTTTCTTCTTATTTTAATTAGTTCAGCCTTTTATCTCCAGTTTAGATACAAAGAAAGCAAGGTGCTATGAGGTCTCAGGGACCAGGTGCAAATTGTGAATCCTCTTTTTGCAACCCAGAACTCATTGTTGAGTATGAGTTTTTGTTGCATGTAAGAAGGAACATGATTGCTACAATAGTTGACAATGATGGGGGTTTGTTAACTCATGCAGGTTGGCTCTGAGAATAAAGTTGATGTAAAAGCTTAAAAAAGAAAAAGAAAGTGAGGTGCAGGGTTTGATACCTTGTTGGGGTCAGGGCTAAGTGGCAGAGCTAGAATCCCCCATCCAGGTGGTGTGCTTTCTGAGTTCTGCACCTTCACTAGCTAAACCCTGCTTTCCTTAAGTCTAAATCTGCAGTCCTCTGGCCTCTCTCACAGCTTTCCTGAGGTACTGCCGAGAAAATGCCAATGTCACATGTACAAAAGCGAATTTCTAATCACCCACATGTCAATAAGTGGTTCAAACCTTTACCAATTAGGAAAAAATGAAACAAGTAACAGAAAATAAAGGATGGCTGGTTTTAAGTATTCATCTTCATATACTCAATGTTTTAAAGTGTCTCTCAAAGGCAAATGAATTTCATGTTCTTCTCATGAATGACCTTAAATTACTTGTTTATTTTCATATTAGCAAAATGTTAGGATTTGAGTGCTTATCTTACTAGTATTAGTCTTTACTGTAGCATTAAAACAACAGAAAAACTTTCTGGCTGGTCATTAATGGCTCATGTCTTCAATCCTAGCTATTCAGGAGATTGAAACCTAAAAATCAAGATTCAAAGCCAGCGTTGGCAAATCTAAAAGACTCTGATCTCCAACTCGCCAGCAAAAAACTAGAAGTGGGGTGTGTGGCTCAAGTATTTTTTTGGAAGTGGAATCTAGTGGACTTTTCTGTCCAGTCTGTCTTTGAACTCTAGTTCTCCAGATTTCAGCCTCCTAAGCAGCTCAGGAAGACAGATGTTAGCCACAAGCTCCCCACTAAGTCAGTTATTTTTTGGTCAGAATTTATAGGCAATTTGCATAACAATTTTCATTGTGAAGATGGCTCTAATAAGGATAGCTTCATTCTTGGGAGATTCAGTTCAGAGAGACTTTTGCCTAAAATGATTTAATAAAGAAAAGAAATTGTTCTTTTTTATATATATATTTTTTTATTATTAATTGAACATAAATTTTTTTACAAGGTGTTGTGCAAAGAGGGTGCAGTTACATAGTAGGGCAGTGTGTACATTTCTTGTGATATCTTACAACCTGTTTTTCCATCCCTTGTCTAGGTCAGGTAGACCCATATGCAATATACAGTGTATCAAGCACATATACAGTGTTCACAGACTTGGTCTCTACTGTCTCTCCGTCTCCCTTTGTTAACAGTCATATATCAGGGAGATCATGCCCCTTTGTTTTCTGTGTTCTAGGCTTGTCTCACTCAACATTATTTGTTTGAGTTCTGACCATTTCCCTGCGAATAACAATATTTCACCATTCCTAATCGCTATGTAGTATTCCATTGTGTATAAGTACCATATTTTTTGGATCCATTCGTCTGTGGAGGGGCATCTGGGTTGTTTCCATATTTTGGCTATTGTGAATTGTGCCGCGATAAACATGGAAGTACAAATGTCTTTTTGATATCTTGGGTTTTGCTGTTTAGGATAGATGCCTAGGAGTGGTATGGCTGGGTCATAGGGTAGGTCTATATTGAGCTTTTTGAGAAACCTCCATACTGTTCTCCAAAGTGGTTGTACTAATTTGCACTCCCACCAACAATGGAGAAGGGTTCCTCTTTCCCCACAACCCCTCCAGCATTTGTTGTTTCCTGAGTTCAGAGTATAGGCCATTCTAACTGGGGTGAGGTGGTATCTCAGGGTTGTTTTTATTTGCATTTCCTTTACTAGCAGGGATGTTGAGCATTTCCTCATGTGTTTCTTTGCCATTTTTATATCTTCTCTTGTGAAGTCTCTCTTTAGCTCTTTTGCCCATTTCCTAATAGGTTTATTGGGCTTGGAGGGGCTTAGTTTTTTGAGTTCTCTGTAGATGACAGATATCAGGCCTTTGTCTGTTGCTGTGCTGGTAAATATCCTTTCCCATATCGTTGGCTGTCTTTCTATTTTGGTGGCTATGACCTTAGCTGTGCAGAAACTTTTTAATTTGTAGTAGTCCCATTTGTTGAGTCTTTCCCCTATTTGTTGTGCCCCTGGGACTCTATACAGGAAGTTCCTTCCTGTGCCTATAAGTTCTAGTGTCTTTCCTACTCTGTCCTTCAGTAGTTTCAAGGATTCAGGTCTGATATTGAGGTCCTTGATCCATTTTGAGTTGATCTTGGTGCATGGTGATAGGCTTGGGTCTACTTTGAGTTTTCTGCATATGGCTGCCCACTTCTCCCAGCACCAGTAGTTGAAGAGGCTATGTTTATTCCATTGTATGTCTTTAGCTCCTTTGTCGAATATCAGTTGGCTGTAAGAGTGCGGTTTTATTTCTGGGTCTTCAATTCTAATTCACTGGTCTTCCGATCTGTTTTTATACCAATACCATGCTGTTTTTGTTATGATGGCCTTGTAGTAGAGCTTGAAGTCTGGTATGGTGATACCTCCTGCACTATTTTTTTTGCCTAGAATTTCTTTGGCTATTCTAGGTTTTTTGCTGAAGAAATTGTTCTATTTGCTACCATTTCCATTCTTTCTTCATGAGGGTTCACATTCAGATAGACTAAGTATGAAGAAGGCCTGTTGGGAAGACAGATCAATAAAGTCAGCATAAAAGGAAAAGACTCATGCTGAAAGCCCCCGCCAGCCTTCACCACTCATTCCAGGAGGCATGGCTGGGCATGCCTGTGGCTTTTCAGCTCGTCTTGCTTGTATGACTTAATGTCGTTGTGGCAGAATTGGTAACTGCGGCTTAATATATCAGAGAGCACACTTCTGCTCATTGCAGTAGTTTAAGTCAGTGACCTTGCGTCATCTGCTCCTTAGGAAAATGGTAGCTTGAGAAATAGGCATTATCCTACTTTTAGAGATGGTGGAAATAAAGGTTTTGGGCTGTTGGAAATCATTCAGCCACATCAACAGGTGATGTGGCTAGAATGCAAGAACCCTAGTGCCAGGATCTTCCAGCTCCCCTGGCTGCTGCTGTGCTTGCCTGCTTTCAATGGGCTCCACATGTGAAACAGTATTCCTTTTTTTCTTGCTGGCTATTGAGTTAGCAACGGCATTTTTACTGTTGCAAGTTTGTGAGTTATCTTGAAAAGTGTCTATCTGAAACTGGTTTTCTTTTCTTTGTCTTTTGATGTTAAGTTCCTGCTTAGTAGTCCTTGAAGACAAAGAAGGCACCATTCAGAACCAAGCAGTGAGAGGGAATACAGTAGAGGCCTCAGATGAATAAACAAGCCCCCCTGTAGCCATTCACCCTCCCCCTGGAGCTTACTCTTCTCAGGAGCCTGCTGTACTTGCCTGTCATTCTTTTGTAGTGTGTATTAATTACATCCAGGGTTTTCACTGTGGTATTTCAGATGTTCATATATTACATTTTGCTCAGAATAACCCTCCCTGTTGCTACATCAGCAAAAATGTAAAAACTGTAAAATAGCAACAGTATAGGAGGGAAAATCTGGGAGAGAGTAAAGGAAGGGATGATATTGCCCAAAAAAGAAATGTACTTATTACCTGACTTGTGAAACTGTAATCCCTCTGTGTATCACCCAGATATTAACCATAAAAATTAAAATTAATAAAAATTAAAGAAATAAGATGGTGATGGTAGCATTTAAAGTACCTTTGTGGTATAAAGTTATTAGGAACTGAGTCATGTCCCTTCTGGTGTTTGGTCACTCTGGTTGCAGCCCTGTGAGAAAGGACTGTGGGTGATTCTGGCAGCTGCAAACCAGAGCTGGGTGCTCTTTTAGAACCGTGTTAGAACAGGAGCAGACAAACAGTTATGGTCACATTTGTCAGGAGCAAAGGTTGTTAGAATTCTATTTTAAGTTCCAGTTGAGGAGCCAAACATCCTGAGCTGATTTTCTCAACCACAGAATTGTTCATGTAGATCTTCCATTTTAATTTTAAATGAAGAATAACTTTAGGAAAAACAATAATTTAAAAAAAAGACAAGTGCTAACAGGTGCATGTGGTGCATGCCATTATCCTAGCTACTCAGGAGCATCTGGCTACTTGGAGGATCTCGTTCGAAGCCAGATAGGTCAAGAAAATCTGTGGGACTCTTATCTCCAACCAGAAACCCAAAAGTGGGGCTGTGGCTCCAGTGATAGAGTGCTAGCTATTGTAAAAGAAGCTAAGGGACGGTGCCCAAGTTTTGACTGAGTTCAAGTCCCAGGACTGGCGCACGAAAACCTCACAAGTTTCTGCCATGATTTAATTTTCAGAGAATGTAAGTGGCAGTTGCTTGCATGGAATCTGTGATATAAGCCCAGGGGCTAAACTCCAGAGGCTCTTTGAGAAGCCTCCACAGAGGGACTGGTTAGAGCCTTTTAGCTACCATTCCACTGGTTGATTCTTTTCTTTTTTGTCAGTACTGGGGATTGAACTCTGGGCTTAGGCACTGTCCCTGAGCTCTTCAGCTCAAGACTAGCACTCTACCACTTGAGCCACAGCGCCACTTCCAGTTTTCTGGTGGTTAATTGGAGATAAGAGTCTCACAGACTTTCTTGTCCTGGATGGGTTTGTACCATGTTCCTCAGATCTCAGCCTCCAGAGTAGCTAGGGTTACAGGGGTGAGCCAATGGCACCAGCTTGTTGGTTAATATTAAGACCTGAATTTTCTCACATTTTTGTTGTTTGTTTGTTCTAGTGCTGGTACTGGGGCTTGAACTTATGGCCTAGGTGCTGTCTCTTAGCTTTTTTCACTTCAGGCTGGCACTCTACTGCTTGACCCACAACTCCATTTCCACATTTTAACATTTCAAAAAACAGGGATGTGTCTTTGTAAGCAGGCCTTCTCAGCATTGTGCTGTGTTTGCCCAGAAACTTTGGAATTTCTTAATCCCCATGGGATTTCAGATTCTCTAAGGGCAGTTTTTACCCTGCTTCCTGCTGTTGGCTTCATTGAAACTTTGTGGATGTTTAGGCAGTGTGAGGGTGGGGGGGGTGTGCCTCGTGGGAGAAAGTTAAGTGTTGTGGAGTTTGATATGTGAATGTTTCCTAAGTATCAGGCATTCACTGAATAAAAAAATTTAAGCTAATCAACAAAATCATATTTTTAAATGTAGGGGAAAAAAGTCTTAAGTTTCATGTTTATAGCTGTTTCTTGGGATGTCTGATAATGTCACCCACATGTTTGTCTGGAGTGTCAGTTATGTTGAAGTGATTATTGTCAGGAGCATAGGCTTGCTTTCTCAGAGCCTAAAAGACTAAATCTGAAAAACAATTGTGCTAAATAATATTCAAGTAAGCTTGTCTACCTTCACCTATATGTGGAAATCTGCTAGAACTTTGAGGACAAGTAATTTGATGAGACTTCTCACCATGGAGTTCTATGTCCAAACATTCATTGGGCATTCTTCTTGCAGTATAAAAGCTGTATCTGAAACACAAAGGTTACAAATAAATAGGGAAAGCCCTGACAAGCCTGGAACCCACATCTTTAGTCATTTATTTGTCTTTTATCCTTAAATAGTTGTGCAAAGGGGCTTCAATTTAACATGTCAGTTTATGAGAGCAATGCATTATGACCAGTGCCACTCCTTTCATCATTCTCCCCATATCTCCCCACCCCACCCATCCTCTCAATTTTCCTAGTTCCATTTTCCCATATATACATTAAATATTATGACTGCGCTCATCTGCCCTTCCTCTATCTGTTTGCCTGACTTTTGAACCCATACCGTAGTCCTCCCTTCAACACATGTCCAGCTTTCTGGTATTCATTTTTTTAAACTGTAAGTTCGTTACTCAAAGGAATTTCCCTATTAGAATCCTCTCCTTCATATATGTTTATAATATAGATCTAACTTCCACAAATGTCACTTTGAGCCTGACTTACTTCACTTAACATAATTTGTTTCCAGGTCAGTCCATTTCCTTGCAAATGACATAGTATCATTCTCCTCATGTTTCATCTCCTCATGCAGCCATCTGCCATTTACCTAAGCTTCCATGTTCTGTATCAATGAAAATATCGTATTTCCATACATACGTTTTAGTGAAAACTTGCCCTCAGGGGACTCAGTGCACACTCAGCGCACATTGTCCTGGCTGTTAGGACTGCTAGCAGTTAAAGACAGCTGTGTTGGCTCTGGGAACAGTTGCTTAAGGAATTTCCTGGACAGTAAATTTTTCCCTAGATTTAGCTTAGGTTTCACATTTCTTTTTCTCCCCCAGTGTTGGTTTTTCTCAATATCATTTCACTGTCAGATATATTGTATTATGCATGTGTAAGTGTTTGTACATGTGCATATTGGGGGAGGTGTATAGTATTTATACACGTGCACCTGTGTGCAGGGAAGCATATAAGTGAGCCATGTGCAAAGAAAGAGTGGGTCTGAATCTTCAGATCTTCAAAATGCATCCATCATTTGAGAAAATAAGACCATCATGAGCTTTACTGAACAATGTCTTCAAGTGAAAAAAAAATCAAATTAAACACAAGAACCCTAATTACAAGGCATATGTTACTCACCTTTCTCCATCTTAGTGGTGGGCTTGTGATGAGTGTGTAACACAGGAGTGAGATTCCAGCTTTGAGTTTCTGCTTTCCCATGCTTTCTGCATCTTCATAGGTCATATAACTTTTCATCTCAATACTGCAAATTACAATTTCATCTGTTATATCACGTCCTCCTTTCACAGGAAAAGGATACAAAAGGTGGATTAACTAATTTTTATCCATTTTCTTATTGCATGTGGTGAGTTAATGGACCACCTTCTCTTATTGCAGTTCATGACTGATTTATACTGAAAACACAAAACATTTATTTTAGATGCTTTTAAATTAGATTATTTTAAAAAATGAGAACCTTTGTTAAGTATTTGTTTTTTCTCCTTAGTGATGAAACTTATTTATTTGTGAAACTTTTCGTTACAAAGCAGACAGGTTATAGTAATTTGAGTCAGGTAAAATGTGCATTTCTTTTTGGACAATGTCATCCCTTCCCCACCTCCCTCCCTCCCTCCCTCCCTCTCAGTTTTTCTCTCCCATCCCAACCTACAAATTTTATAGTTCATTTTCAACATAGTGTCAAAATTTATTTTTTTAATCTGTACAAAGGGGTTTCAATTCAACATGTTAGTTTATGGGTATAATGCTTTTGTGCATGCACGTGTGTGGCACCAGTAACTAGGGCTTGAACTCATGGTGTGGGTGTTGTTCCTGGGCTGTTTTGCTCAAGGCTAGTGCTTTATCACTTGAACCATAGCTCCACTTCCATTTATTTGTTGGTTAATTGGGGATAAAAGTCTCAAAGACTTTCCTACCCAGTTTGACTTTGAACCATGATCCTCAGCTTCCTAAGCAGCTAAGATTATAGGCATGAGCCACCAGCACTCAGCGCATGCATTTGGATCAGTGTAACTCCATCCATTATTCTCTCCCACTTGTTTCAACCCAACTTTTTTAAAAACCTTATTTTTGATAGTGACTGTTTGTTTACTCAAGTCAAATGAACTTACAAAAGGTAGGTATCTGCCTCCCTGGGATTGGCCCAGCAAGCCCAAATGGCCATGTCCCAAGATGGCGCCTCACCTGTGTGTTAGCTTCATCGAAGACCATATGCATGGCTCTCCTGTCTTTCAAATTTTGCACTTTGTAGAAAACATTTCAAATGTGCAAGGGTAAGTTATGTCTCTGAGAGCGATGTACTGTCATTTGAGTTCTGTTGTACCTCTTAGCAGAATACGTTTTTTTGACCATATACTCACAGTAGATTTTTTTTTTGATGATGGCCATTCTTACTGGGGTGAGATGGGATCTCAGTGTTGTTTTGATTTGCAATCCCTTTATGGCATTTCCTCATGTTTATCAAGCTGGCCCAGTTTAGTTGCTCATCACAGGTTGTAGATGATCTTTTACACATACCCATTTCCATGCTTCTGCCTCCATCCTGCAGTCATTCCAAGTTAGCCCACTGCCTACTTATGTGACATTTCAGAAACCAGATGCTGCTCCTATCCCCAGAGCCTCTCAGGGACGTTTGCTGGGGAGCATTGGCCGATGCTGACTGTGGTTGTCACTCCAGCTGGACAACTGTGTGCCCTTTGTCTCATCTTCTTATTTTCAGTCTTCTCATCTGACTTAGGATGGAGTATGGGAAGAAAAAACCCCTGTCTTCACCTCTGCTGAGATATTAACTAAGTGAAGTAGAAGATAACTGACATGCAGACAGCAATACAGTTTCAGGACACTAGCTTACTGACTTTGTATTTGGAAACTTCCCCTCCCCCTTTAGTCTCTTGAATAGCTAGAATTACAGGCATGAGCCACCCTGGCCTAGTTTACCTGGAACAAATAGATGGAGAGAAGTGTGAAAATGCAGAATTTGTATGCTTTAAAAATAACCCAGTCTTAGAAGGCGGGGGTGGGGGCAGTGAGAGAAAAGTGGAGAGAGAGACTGAAAGTGCGCAGTAGGAGAGGAGCCATGGGGACATCTCCCCAGCAGCATTTTGGGTATTGTCAGGGTGACATTGCTGATTCAGTGTCGTGTCACCCCTGTATCAGCCTCACTTTACTGGTGACTGGATTTATTGTTCCAATCGGAGGTAGATGGTTGCTGAAGACCATCACCTCCTCAGGCCAGTGTGCTGCCAAACAGCATGACTCAGCAAGTGTCAGTGTCCTCCACATTCGCCAGTGTGCAGGGTGGCCTCCCTCACCCCAACCCTCTGGTGCCCTTTGCTTCAGGCAACCACGTGGGCTTGGGGCTGACCACTGCCCCAACACTCTCTGTTCTGCATAGAGAAGGGGAGAAATGCTGAAAGAAGAGGAGACACTTTTAAAATAAGTTCTTGTCTGTTATCAGTAAATCTAGCACATCCTTTCATTTCTTCCTTCCTTTTTCTTTCTTCTTTCCTTTTTCTGTCTTTCTCTTCCTCTTTCTCTCTCCCTTTCTTTTTCTCTTTTTTCTTCCAGTCTCCCTCCCTCCCTCCCTCCCTCCCTCCCTCCCTCCCTCCCTCCCTCCCTCCCTCCCTTCCTTCCTTCCTCCCTTCCTTCCTTCCCTCTCTCTCTCTTCTTCCTTTTCTTTCTTCTTCTTCTTCTTCTTCTTTTTTTTTTTTTTTTGTGCCAGTCTCTGGGCTTGGACTCAGGGCCTGAGCACTGTCCCTGGCTTTTTTTTGCTCAAGGCCAGCACTCTGCCACCTGAGCCACAGCACCACTTCTGGCTGTTTTTCTATATATGTGGTGCTGAGGAATTGAACCCAGGGCTTCCTGTATACGAGGCAAGCACTCTTGCCACTAGGCCATATTCCCAGCCCTTCTTTTCTTTCTTGTTGGTCATGGAGCTTGGACTCAGGGCCTGGGCACTGTCCCTGAGCTTTATTTGTTCAAGGCTAGAACTCTACTACTTTGAGTCAGAGCTTCACTTCCAGTTTTTTTCCTGCCTGGGCTGCCTTCAAACCATGATCCTCAGATCTTAGCCTCCCAAGTAGCTGGGATTACAGGTATGAACCTGGCCAAACTTAATTTCTATAAAGTTTATTTACACAGTAGTAGCCATAGATTTCTTATTTGATTTCACTTTTAGTACCTTTTCAAACCCTTAATCAAAGATGGATTCATTTTAAGGAAAGTTTAGGTTTCTCAATTTTGTGATGATGCTGTAAATTCATTTAACAATTATTAACGTTACATAAAATGGTTACAGTTATCTTGGATATTTTATGACCTGTGAAAGCTTTGTTTTAATTTTTGATTGCACAGTGCCACCTACTGGCTGTATGTTAGTAAACACCTTAACAGTTTGACTTCCCAGATTTGGTATTTAACTGCTGAGAAGATCGATAGCCAGGTTCATGCATTCTTGAGACAGGATCTTTCCATGTTGCCCTGGCTTGCCTAGAACTTGTCATCCTTCTATGATTTTCCTGGTTCTGGGATCATTGGCATGAGCCATCTCACCAAGCTGGATATTTAGTTTTCTTTCAATTGTAAGAATAAAAAAACCTCATACCTTGCAAACTTAGACATTCTTAGAGATGGGTCATCTTATATTGTGCTTCATTTTCTTGGAGCATCTGCTTCTGTTTTGGAAATCCAATATGGATGGTTTAGCATTGCCTTTGTAATCTAAAAATAACCTTAGTTAGTGATAACTGGGAAAGTTTTTTGTCTGTGTGCACTCTGTTCTCTCTCAGTTGTGTCATTGTCTTCCTGCTCCACTGCCTGGTGAACCCCACAAACAGACTACATGCCGGGTTCCATGATTCCTGAGGGAAAACTGTGCTGCAGAGGGTATTAAAGTTAGATAACACGTTGCAGTAAGAAAATATCAAAATTTTATAAGTAGTATCAAGGTATTGATTGATACTAAGTGATACCTTCTTTAACATGGGAAATAATCAAGAGGTTTTTTGTTTTTTTAAATCATTGGCATCATTTGACTAGTGAGTGGATGGTACTTTTGCTTGTATTCCAAAATGTACAATAGTAAGGTTCACGGTACTTGTTTTATATGAATTAAAAAAGAGACATTTTGAGGGAAAATGGATGGAGATCACCATGTTGAAAAAGATAAACTCAGGAAAAAAACTTCAAGTTTTCACTCATGTGGAACCTAGATCTAAATAATAATGATAATAGTAATGGTAATAATAATAATAATAATAAACATGATTGGAAAAGGGGAACTAATTGCCAGAGGGAACTGGTAGGAGGAGAAAAGGAGAGAGCGAGGGGGTAAATGGAGTCAAAGTCCATTGTGTGTGCATGTGTGTATGAAAATAGCATAATGAAATTCACTAAAAATGGTTTTTTAAAAAATGGAATAGGAAGCTGGGTGCCAGTTGTGCCTACCTTATCATCCTATCTGCTTAGGAGGCTGAGGTCTGAAGATGATGGTTTAAAGCCAGCCTTGAGAGACAAACCCATGAGACTCCTGTCTCCAATTAACCAGCAAAAGCCAGTAGTGGAGCTCTGGCTCAAGTGGTAGATCACCAGCCTGGAGCAAAAAAAAAAAAAAAAGCTAAAGAACAATATACAGGCCCTGAATTCAAGTCCCAGTACTGGCACGAGAAATAAAACTGGTGAAGGAAGTAGTGGAGAAAGGAGTATGTGTGGAAGGAGAGGCATGGCTTGATGGAGAAATGTCTGAATTCATAGGGTTGTCAGCAAAACCCATTGTGTAATCTCCGGTCATGTTAATTAAAGATGAAAACAAACATTTTAATGAAAATTGGTGCCAGTCTAGTTAATGTGATACTCCCTTGTTTATCCAGCAACATGCGATTCAAAATTACTTTCCTTCTTAGCTTATCTCAATCATGGCCCATAATGGCAGAACTAAGAATAGTCAGCTGAGGGCTTGGAGCCAGCCACTCTCTGTCCTTTCCTTCTTCCATTTATAAGAGAAGACAAGAAAAGAAAGCTGGCAGGGATATTTTAGAGTGAAGATTAAAGCACATTTATAAACAAAGCAGTTAAAACCTGAAAATATTTCTCAAGTAAATAGGATATTAAAAAAAAAAAAAAACAAGTTAGGGCATTTCATTGTTGTTCTTTTTTTTTAAGTAATGAGGGTTTTCTTTCTTTTTTTTTTTAAAGCTATATTCACATAGATTGACGACAGAAACAAAGTAAACTTAGCTGTTTATAAGTTCTTACACAGTCCCACTAAGCAGATAAGCAGACATCTGGGGAAAGAGGGAAAAAAAAAGCCTGATTGTTTTCAGGATGGCCTGTGAGAGAGGAAACATAACAGTGTCATTTAGAAACACATGCCCTGTTGCCCCCAAACAAAATGTAAACAGTCAAAAAGCTTTTAACATTCTTTACTGTCACCTTGATTGTCTGAAGACCTTCCTTACCTATCTATCATCTGCTTTGCAAGAGTGAAAATTGGAAAAAAAAAAAGAAGTGTACTTAATTGCTTAGATATCACTGCAACTTGACTGCAACTTGTTGCTAGACATTTATTTTCAGTTGTACAAGTTGGAATCTGTCAGGATTAGAAGGCTTAAGCATTAGTGGCTGACAAGTCATGGTAACTTTAGGTTGCCTCTGCCCCTGAACAAATCATAGGAGTAGAACAAGGCAAAATAATTGCATTCTGTTTGAGGTCTCAAGTATCTCAGAGAATTGAGTATAGTCTTTGAACTCTGAAAACAAAAGGATGAGAATAGATGATGTGGCTGGAGTGAATGTAGTTTAGCTTTGGAAGGTATCTTCTGAACTGAGGAGGATGGAGCTGGAGCCCAGACAGAAATCACAGGCAGAATTGACCCCTGGACTTTCCGCTCTGAAGCCCACTAAGGCGTGTCTGCCATCATCTTATGCTTCTGATCCTCTGATAGCTCCCTTCATCTTCCTAAGAATCTCTTTCTCTTTTTTAATCTGTAAATTTTTTTTGCTTTCCTCAGGCCATTTATTTTTATTTTTTATTGTTATTATAAAGTGATGTACAGAGGGGTTACAGTTATATAAGTCAGGTAATGAGTAATTTCTTTTTGGACAGTGTCACTCCTTCCTTCACTCTCTCCCAGTTTTTCCCATCCCTTCCCATCCACAGACCATTTTTTAAATTATATATATATATATATATATATATATATATATATATATATTTTTTTTTTTTTTTGCCAGTCCTGGGCCTTGGACTCAGGGCCTGAGCACTGTCCCTGGCTTCTTCCCGCTCAAGGCTAGCACTCTGCCACTTGAGCCACAGCGCCGCTTCTGGCCGTTTTCTGTATATGTGGTGCTGGGGAATCGAACCTAGGGCCTCGTGTATCCGAGGCAGGCACTCTTGCCGCTAGGCTATATCCCCAGCCCCTAATTATATTTTTTATTATCTTTAAATAGTTGTAGAAATGTTTACCATTTCAGTGTTCCAATGTATGAGTATAACATATCTTGGTCAGTATTACCCCTTCCATCATTCCCCCACCCCCCAATTTCTCATTATTACCGACTAAAGAGAATGAACACTGCGGCTTCATGTCTTTCACACAAAAGGTTTGTGTACACAACTGTGGTGGTAGATCAATAGGTGACCTGTGTATGTGAATCCACATGAAAGCAAATTGTTGACGTGGTTACAAATCTACTCTGCCTCTCAGCTTTCAAACACTAGAACATATTCAGCTAGAGCTTCTGTCTTCTAGAGTATCTTCATGTTTTGTTTTTTTTTCAATTTTTTAGTTCTGGTCCTGAGCCTTGACCTCAGGGCATAGATGCTGTCCCTGAGCTTTTTTTGTCTCAAGGCTGGTATTCTGACCACTTGAGCCACAGTTCACTTCTGGCTTTTTGGTAGTTTATTGGAGATAAGAGTCTCAGGGACTTTCCTGCCTAGGCTGGCTTCAAACCACAATCCTCAGCTTGCAGCCTTCTGAGAATTACAGGTGTGAGCCATGGGCACCCAGACTAGATTGTAATAATGTTCTGCATAAATTAATAAAGTTCATTTTGAAAGCTGATACTAGTAGCTCATGCCTATAATCCTTGCTACTCAGATGGCTAACATCTGAGAATCACAGTTCAAAGCCAGCCAGGATGGGAAAATCCACAAGACTTTTATCTCCAACTAATAGCCAGAAAACCAGAAGTGGCAATATGGCACAAAATGGTAGAGCACTAGCTTTGAGCAAAAGACCTCAGGTACAGTGCTCAGGCCCTGAATTCAAGCCATACGACCGACAACAAAACAATTACAAAGTAAGGTTCACTTTAAAAAAAGTAAACTCTTTTCATACTAATCCACCTCCCACCCCTAGTAGAGATACTTTCTCATGAGTGATGGTTTTGAAATGGTAAAAGTTACCTTTTTCCAGCCATTGACACTGGGTACAACACTCTGTACTGACTGGACACTCATATAGTCTGTTTCTCAGTCCTGCCAGTGAGCACCAGAGTCACCTCAAAAGAGCACAGGTCAGAGGAGACACAGAGGAGAAAACCCAGTCCATCATCTGCTTCTTCATTTGTAGTTTATTAGCAAATTTAACAAAATGTGTGGGTTTAGGGGTTCATAATATAAGTACAACTAAGTATTATAATTCCTACCTATACACACATAAAGTAAATATACCAGCTAGATGACAGTGTACATAGATTGCTATCTACTGATAATATACCGTATGATGATATGCTACATATAGATAGTTTAAGGTTTTAGTTTGGGCCCTGTGGGCATGTTCACATGCTGCCCAGGGAGAGATGTCTGCCATCCTGGGAAATTCTCTGTGTTGTGTTCCTTAGTGAGCAAATGCTATATTAGAAGACATTTCCAATTCAGCCGTTCATTTAGTCTGACTTGCTTCTTCCAGACCCCCCTTTACTTGGTAAACCATGGTGAGAACGGGCCCGTCCGGTGCAACAGGTGCAAAGCCTACATGTGTCCATTCATGCAGTTCATCGAGGGAGGGAGGAAGTACCAGTGTGGCCTCTGCAACTGTGTCAACGACGGTAGGTGCCGCGCCTGCTCTGTGGAAGGTCTCCCTCTAGAAGCAGAATGCACAACACGTTTTAGCTCAGCAAAAATGCACTTGTGTTTTTCCCACCTTTGATTTGTTCTAGTACCTTGTCATTTCCTGGAGGTTAACTAAATAGAACATGCATGCTCTGTTTGGGAATACATGTCCCCCTTCCCCTCTTAGCTTTCTGTAGCTGGCTGAGTCCCACATGGAAATTGTGAAAGAAAACTCAGATGTGGTAGCTGGGGTGGGTGTTATTTTCCAACTACCTTACACAAAAGACCAGGTTGCAGCAAAATGAGATTTTATTTATTTATTTTTTTACCTTTAAGTTTACAGAGGATAAACCCTAGAGACTTCTCATTTGTGAACCCTTGGGATTCTCTCTCTCTCTCTCTCTCTCTCTCTCTCTCTCTCTCTCTCTCTCTCTCTCTGCCTGTCTGCCTGTCTGTCTTTTCATGCTGGTCCTGAGTCTTGAGCTCCAGACCTTGCACTGTCAGTTGGCATTTTAGTGCTCTACCACTTGAGCCTTAGTTCCACTTCCGGTCTTTTCCTGGTAAATTGGAGGTAAGAGTCTCAGGTCTTTTCTGCCTGGGCTGACTTTAGACTGTGATTCTTAGGTCTCAGCCTCCTGAGTAGCTAGGGTTATGGGTGTGAGCCACCAGCATGAGGCTCAGTATTCCCAATTGTGAAGTCCCTGGCACGGAGAAAAAGCACAGATGCTACCCAAAGCTTTAACTCTTCAATAGACTTTCCTTTCCTCCTCTGATAGAAATGCTGAATATTTTAAGGAAGGAATGTTTTTATGAGACACTTGTCTATATTTTTTAGGCATTATATTTTTAGTATCATTCCAACTCACTGACATTGGGGAAAAAAAACCTGCAGCCTTTCCAAGATTATTTTCATGTGTATCATATTTATAACATGTCTTTATATTTTTAATTCCCTGGTATTAAATGAAACATGTCTCCACATTTGTGTACATGTGTTGATGTTTGTTAACTCTGGTGATTATGGGAGAATGATTGTCCTAGGATTTCCCCCCATTCCTTATCATCACGGATGTGCTTCCGGACAGGTCCTGAGACCAGAAGAATGTGCCGCGTAGCCACACAGTGCTCCCTGTTCCTTTGCCCCTTCATGGGCACTGTGCCCAGCCACAGCTTCCTGCCGATCTCATCATGTTTGTGGCCTGGTGGCTCTGAGTGCTCCCCGGTGGGAGAGTACTGCTTGTCACCTTCTTTCCTGTGCTCTTGTTGTGCACACAGTCTAGAGGTGCCTCTGTGCAACAAAGAAACATTAAGTGCTGGACACTGGTGTTGGGAGTCTTCCTCATAAGGAAAGTCGGGCAGTTGGTACAAGTAGCTTGCTATGGATTTGCATGGTTGGCTTCTAGTCTTACCTTGAAGACTGTGTCATGGACCCCTCTGCAGGTGTCTGTCCTCATGCCAAACATAACATCTACTCAGAGCAAATGGGATTGATGCTTCCTGAGGAAGGTGTGCTTACTCGCTCATCCCCAAACGCAATCTGTAACCAGATCCTTGACTGGCCCTCTGTTTCAGCACTTGCATTTCAGGAGGCTGGGGAAGTTCATCTTTGTCTTTGGGGAGGACTGTTGTGAGATGGCAGAGGCCTCTCTTGAAACACTAGGATGAAGTTCCTCCCCCATCCACTGGCTCCTTGGGGTTGGAGACCAAACCCTCAGCTGTCTTTGGAAAGTGATGAGAAAAGTATCAAGGGTGTAGAACACTGAGAACCTTCCATTTGCTGTCATTCCCTGTTCTCTCACAGGATTTGGGGACGTTTTTTCTACCAAGTGCTAGTTGGGTATTTATAACATCATTATGGGCCTCACAAAAGTATCAGTGCAGAAAGTCAGGCTGTGGGCAGCCGACAGGTGGTTGACATGTCTATTCTGTTTGTACCAAATGATTTCATGAGCTTAAAACAGCCTGCAGGCCAGTGTTCCCAGGCTGTAGGCCAGGATCCTGTGGAGTTAGGTTCATCTCTATGTCCTCCATTTTGGTTTAATGAAGACAGAAGGGCGTAGATGTTTAGAACAAGAATCCTTGCTCAAATAATTCTACTCTTTCTACCCTGTAATGTCTAGAGATTGCCTGGTGGGGGCCATGATGGTAGAAGGATGCTGGAAGACAGGAATCACATGGCAGTGCCTGATCTCTGTTATGACTTAAATTTTGGATCGTAAAGATGACAGAGAATATTAAATGCTAATGAAGATAAATTTCAAGAGTGAAAATTCATGTAGATGTGTGGATTTCAGCTGTAGGCTAAGTGATGTGGAATGTTACATGTGAGTTGAACTATAGGTGATTGTGTAGACACTGGAATATGCTACAAGTGATTAAACAGACAGGCCACTACCATATGTCCTCAGCCAGACAGCCCATGTCTTCTGTCTCACGTCTTGGCACCACTACCACTAAGCTGAGACTCAGTTTCCAACTTAGTCATAATTTTTAAAAATGTTGAATTTTCCACATTCAGAGACCTATATATAAATATAAACTTTAAAAGAAATGGTCATGATATGTTAAGAATGTAGAAAAAAATCAAAGTTTGATGATTGTTTTCTACAAATCTTACCTTAGAAAATTTGTTGTGAACAAGTCTCAAGCAGTAAAGGACCTACAAGGCCCTGAGTTCAAACCTTAGTACCACCAAAAGAAAAAGGGAGCTAAGGGGTCTGGAGTTTCTTCTGAGGTGATCAAATACCTTGAAACCAAAACAACTGAGGTTATATGATATTGTGAATGTATAAATTGTCAGTGAATTGCACATTGCAACTGTTCATTCATTACCTTGATTTAGCCAATAGGCAAGGTATCCGTCTATCGAAACATTGCATTGCATGCCATAACTACAGGCAATTTTTATTGGCCAACTAAATATTATTGAAAGAGAAAATAGTCCCTCATAACATTTATGCCATTTTCACAACTAAAAGTAAAGAACATTCAGCTAGTTTCATACAAAAGTTCTTACTTTATTTGTAAAGCTTTACAGAGGAAGATGTTGTTCTTTACAAAATGCCTCACACAAAAGCACTGGGAGTTTCTCTAAACACCCTTGTTGGCAGAAGTTTCCTAGCCTTCCCTATTCATCTTGAGGCAACTAGAGTTCTTTCTTGCACAGATACCAGGCCTTATTTGTTCAAGTGCTCTGTCTGTGACTCAGAAGTATTTCTGTGCTACTGGATGACTTCCAGGACTGAGCCAGAACTAACCTTCTGAGACATTTGAATCAAATTCTTCAGAGATCTCCGTGGTGCAGACTTTCCCTAATACAGTCATCTTCAGCACTCTCCAACCCAGCCATGAAAAGATTACCCTACAACCTTCCCTAGGGCTGAAAACATTTCCTAATTAAAATATAATAAATATGGAAGTTAATAATGTAGTTCAAATAACCAGTGCTTATCTCTGTTAGGTAGACTGAAAATTCAGATAGAAAACTCAGTCCTTTTTAAGAGATTTCAATCACAGATGACTATAGATTTAAAATCAATGGTAACTTTTGTCCTAGTTTTTGTTTGTTTGTTTTGGATCTGGAATTGGGGTTTGAACTTTTGTCCCTTACTCAAAGCTGGTCCCTTTACCACTTGAGCCACAGTTCCATTTCTGGCTTTTTTGGTGGTTAATTGGAGATGAAAAGTCTTGCCTAGGCTGGCTTTGAACCATAATCCTCAGACCTCAGTCTTTGGATTAACTAGGTATGAGCCACTAGCACTCAGTTTTCCTGTTTTCTTGATGATCCCAATCACGAACATTCTTTGTCACCATAACTTGTAGAAGAATTGAGTGGATTTGTAAGAAACACTTAAATTTACATGACATAATCTTCCTCCCTCCCTCCCCTCCTTCCTTCCTTCCTTTTTTGCCAGTCCTAGGGCTTGGACTCAGGGCCTGAACACTGTCCCTGGCCTCTTTTTGCTCAAGGCTAGCACTCTACCACTTGAGCCACAACACCATTTCTGGCTTTTTCTATATTTATGGTGCTGAGGAACTGAACCCAGGACATCATGTATCTGAGGCAAGCACTCTACCACTGGGCCATATTCCCAGCCCCACAAGACATGCTTTTTGTATTTAGAATATTCTGCATTCCAGCATTAAACTACTTTTCTTAAACTACCTCCTTCCTTCCCATAATAAATTTTGAGAATGTATTAAATTGTCTGTTTATGAAAACAAAGCATGTCCTTTTCTGTTTGGCTCTCATTAGTTCCACCATTCTATTTCCAACATCTGGACCACATTGGAAGAAGGCTGGACCACTACGAGAAGCCTGAGTTATCGCTGGGATCGTATGAGTACGTTGCCACTTTGGATTATTGCAGAGTAAGTGTTTGCTCCCATGGCTGCACAAGTAGTTATGCATCAGTGTCACATTCAAGTGACCAACATTCTTCTGTTCAGAACTGACTTGATTCATAAACAAAACATGTTGGCGGTACCCTGGGAATGCAAAAAGACTGGATGTGAGACCCATATCCAAACTTCTAGGTTGTGAACATGAAGCACTTGCTCAAGCATCCTCTTGGAAAGACCCATTTGTAGAAATAGGATGCCAGAAATAGAAACGATTACTTTATTTCTTCCAGAGAGAATATACTGGCTTCTTAGTGCAACAGCATCATGCAGATCTTCTGCCTCATTTGTTGTCAGTAATCTCAGGGAAACTTCTTCTTTTTTTTTTTTTTTTTTGGCCAGTCCTGGGCCTTGGACTCAGGGCCTGAGCACTATCCCTGGCTTCCTTTTTGCTCAAGGCTAGCACTCTGCCACTTGAGCCACAGCGCCACTTCTGGCCATTTTCTGTATATGTGGTGCTGGGGAATCGAACCCAGGGCCTCATGTATATGAGGCAAGCTCTCTTGCCACTAGGCCATATCCCCAGCCCCTCAGGGAAACTTCTCTACCAAGAGACGACCTTGCCCATCTTAGGTGGCAGAACCATTGACATGTTTCTTTGCATCTGTTCTATACTCTAGTTGTTATTTTGGTGGCCTTGGATCTTGGCCTCTTGCTCCACAAACCTCTTCTGGCTTTTTCTCTTCTAGAATATTAAGTTACAAAAGTGTACCTGTCCTTTTAAAGCCATTGACATTGCACCCTACAGTGCCACTTCAGCCATGTGTATCTTCAGTTCTACAAAGCTCTTACCATGTGCTCTGAACTTACCAGCTCTTGGACAAGGTCATGTCCCTTCATTATGCCTTTCTGTTGTCCTGTGACATCTGTGTGTATAGATCCCCTCTGGCACACTTGTGCTTACCATCCTCGCTGAAGTTTTGTTATGTGTATGTGTACAACTTTCTATCTATGTCACAATAGTTGTTCACTACAGCCTCTGATTTTTTTTAACACAAACCATCTAGCTCTATCTCTATGTTAGCAGTTTTCCCTATGGAATTTAAGTCTTCTTGCCTGTCTACTCTCTTCCTATGTCCTTGGAGACCCAAATCTTGTCCTAAATCTCTTAATAACATTTTGATAGTGTCTCACACAGATGGACAATTAATCATTATGTATGGAATGAGCAAATAAATGAGTGAATTTACAAGTGTGTCACAACTGCCCATCCCCCTTTTCAGTGTCAGTTTTCATGACATCACTATAGGCACCTTGCACCGATTTATAGTGGTGTAGTGATTTGAAACTCATGTGTGTTGCTTCAAGTCTTAGTTGAGAATTCAGCTTCCATCTGAAGCATCATGAGAAGGCTTGAATGAAACAGGGTCATTCTGTCTTCTTGCCTTGCTTTCCCTTCTGAAAATGAAATTCCACTAACACTTCTTGCCCAGAAACCTGCCTCTATCCACAGATTTCTTCTGTAGATGGTTTCTAATTGTCCTGCTCATCTATTGAGAAGAGAACGGAACAAAAAGTACTTGTACAAACTAGGCACTTTCTCCATTGACTGAATCTCTTTTCTTAATTAACACCTCCATTTATTTTAGTGTATTATATTAGTTTGCACTGTGTTACATAGAATTAGTTACAGAAAGAACTGTGAGCCTCATTGATTAGAAGCACCATCATGATTGAGCATACAGTGGGAATAAAAGAACACTTTTTAGTACAAATGCTTTCTGTCAGGCAAGAAGCAGGTCTCCAAGGACATCTGAATTGTTCATTTATTCCTTCCTGCTATTGACTGAAGGAGCATCAATAGGCAAGGCATGAACATTTAATATCCTGTTTATACCTCATAAAGCCATCATAACCTGTAGTAGGAGAATTTACTCAGTGAATGATCTTTACAACTATAGTATAAATCTTGCAACATTGCCAGTCTCCAGCTGCCTGCCAAAATGGCTACATTATCTTGACTTTATGCTTTTTAGTAGAAACTTAGGTAGAGAGTCAAATCTATTTCTGGGAACAAAAATCTTAGTATCTTCAGATTCTGTTATATGGAAATATTCCAGAAGTGTGATGGAAAAAAAATCACACCCAGCATGCATAGAACCAAATAAGAGGCTTTAGCAAGCTTAATCTTCCTTATCATTTTCCAAGTAGAGTTTATAATGAATAGGGCTATGAACACTTTCAGATTTACTTATAATTTAAAATGTAAATGAAGTAGAATAACAGGTTAGCTTAGGGATTTGGAATGTGGAGCGAGCTTATTTAATTCGTATTTGTATTTTTCTAGCACCATACACACTGGAAGGAGAGTTACAAAACTCATGTTTTTCTGTCCATTGTAGTTGATCTTAACATCAACTTTGGTTATTCTGACAGTGCTAGAATTTGAACTCAAGGCCTGTACTTGCTGGACAAGTGCTTCAACACTTCAATTCTACCCACAAGCCCTTTTGCTTCAGTTACTTTTCAGATAAGGCCCCAGGCTTTTGGCCCTAGCTGGCTTTGACTTCCACTTAAGTGGGAGAATGTTTATTGTAAAGTAATGGGAAGTAAATCGAGGGAAAGTTTTTTAAACACTCTACTTTTTCATTTTCTACTGGCATTGTATTTCTGGTCTTTGTGTGTATGTGTGTGTGTATATGTGTGTGTGTGTGTGGAGTGTGTGTGAGTGCGCGTGCCCACTACAGAGGCTTGAACTCAGGGCCTTGGCACTATCCTCACTTTTTGCTGAAGGCTGGCATGCTACCAATTGAGCCACGGCTCACTTCTAGCTTTTAGGTAGTTAATTGGAGATGAGAGTCTCACAGACTCTCCTGCCCGGGCTGGCTTTGAACCATGACCCTCAGATTTCAGCCTCCTGAGTAGCCAGGATGACAAGCGTGAGCCATGGCACCCAGCAGGATATTCATTTTTAAAGAAGAGGGATTGGGGCTCAGTGATGGAAGGAAAAAGAACTGTTTAACCTATTTCAAGTTATGAAGGCTTTGAGTCATAGACACACAAAGAGAAGCTGGAAGATAATGTGATTTAGAGGAATGATGGATTAATTCTACACATAGGAAACAAGTTACAGTGAAGTGCTATGTAGAAATATGCAGGCTGGAGCTATGAAAATTATTTACTGGGGAATTGCTCACATTGAATTTAGGAGAGAATATAAAGATAGGAAGATATGTTTGAGTTTGCTGCAAAGCTTTTTTTTTTTTTTTGGCCAGTCCTGGGCCTTGGACTCAGGGCCTGAGCACTGTCCCTGGCTTCTTCCAGCTCAAGGCTAGCACTCTGCCACTTGAGCCACAGCACCGCTTCTGGCCGTTTTCTGTATATGTGGTGCTGGGGAATCGAACCTAGGGCCTCGTGTATCCGAGGCAGGCACTCTTGCCACTAGGCTATATCCCCAGCCCACTGCTGCAAAGTTTTTGGTTTAATTAACAATAATTATTTTCACCTAATATAAATCAGTGTGCTCTATTATGAAATAGATTGGTCAGGTGCTGTGACTCCCACCTAGCTACTCAGGAGGCTGAGATCTGTCAATCATGGTTTGAAGCCAAGCTAGGGAGAAAATTCCTTGAGATACTTTTTTTTTTTTTTTTTGGCCATCCTGGGCCTTGGACTCAGGGCCTGAGCACCTTCCCTGGCTTCTTCCCCCTCAAGGCTAGCACTCTGCCACCTGAGCCACAGCGCCCCTTCTGGCCGTTTTCCATATATGTGGTGCTGGGGAATTGAACCGAGAGCTTCATGTGTAGGAGGCAAGCACTCTTGCCACTAGGCCATATTCCCAGCCCTTGAGATTCTTATATTCAGTTAGCCATCAGAAAGCTAGAAGTGGAGGTTTGCCTCAAGTGGTAGAGTACCAAGTATGAATGGAAAAAGCCAAGTACAAGTTTGAAGGCATAAGTTTAAGCCCCTGGCCACCCATACACACACACACACACACACACACACACACACACACGCACACGCACACACACACGCACACACATGCAGAGAAACATATATTCACATAGAAGCAGAGGATGTACTGGCCTATTTTGGATGTTTACAGGTTGATAATCTTTAAGTTTTATAGTTTGTTTTTTTTTTTTTACTTAAAATGAAGTATTTTAGGGAGTGGAGCTGTGGCTCAAGTGGTAGAGTACTAGCCTGGAGCAAAAATGTTCAAGGACAGTGTGCAGGCCCTGGGTTCAAGCCTCAGGACCAGCACCAAAAAAAAAACTTTACTGGCAGTATTCCCTAATTTTTTTAATTTTTTGCCAGTCCTGGAGCTTGAACTCGGGCCTGGTTGCTGTTCCTGAGCTTCTTTTGCTCAAGGCTAGCACTCTACAACTTGAGCCACAGCGCCACTTTGCCTTTTTCTGTGTATGTTATACTGAGGAATCGAACCCAGGGCCTCATGGATGCTAGGCAATTATGCTACCACTAAGCCACCTTCCTAGCCCTGTATTTCCTAAGTTTATAGTAGTTGAAGTCCAATTTTATTTTAATTTAAAAATTGATCTAACTTTTAAATTGATCACAAAGTTAAATATTCACTTGGTCTTAATCTTTTATTCTCTAGTGTGGGTCACTAACATTGCTCTCCCAGAGCCGTCTTTTCTAAATATTTTGTAAGTCCTAACTGAAAGATCATTTCCCTAAGTACTGTTTGACCACCAGCCAAAATAGAGCCCCACAGCTAGAAACCATTGTTACAGCAGCTGTGTTATGTCAGAATGATTGTTTTAAACACAGAGAAAAGGCCATTCTTACTGTAAATATGCAATAAATCAGGTAAGTATTTAACAGTATGGTTGGTTTTTAAAATATGCAGTTACATGTTCCCATATAATTTTATATCTCTAAATGGAAAGAACTCATAAAAGCCTTGAAAACAGCATATCCAAGTTAGTGAAGTTTTTTCAGTTTCCAAAATAAATACTAATTTATACTAATATATGTATTAGTATACACACACATATATATATACACACTAATATATGTATTAGTATACACACACACACACACACACACACTTTTTTTAGCAAGACTTTAGGGCTCCAAACACATTTCATCCCGGAAGACAGTGTTACAGCAGGGCTGGCCACAATACCATACCTTCCCTTTAGTAACTGTACTAATGGATCCTTGAGCCCTGGCTAGTTCAGGCTACATCCTGAAAAACAGTTTCTTTTGTCTTTTTAAAATATATAGCATCAAAAACTGTTTTAGAGGGCTGGGAGTATGGCCGAGTGGCAAGAGTGCTTGCCTCATACACATGAAGCCCTGAGTTCGATTCCCCAGCACCACATATATAGAAGATGGCTAGAAGTGGCGCTCTGGCTCAAGTGGCAGAGTGCTAGCCTTGAGCAAAAAGAAGCCAGGGGGGCTGGGGATATGGCCTTGTGGCAAGAGAGCTTGCCTTGTATACATGAGGCCCTGGGTTCAATTCCCCAGCACCACATATACAGAAAACGGCCAGAAGTGGCACTGTGGCTCAAGTGGCAGAGTGCTAGCCTTGAGCAAAAGGAAGCCAGGGACAGTGCTCAGGCCCTGAGTTCAAGGCCCAGGACTGGCCAAAAAAAAAAAAAGAAGCCAGGGACAGTGCTCAGGCCGAGTCCAAGGCCCAGGAATGGCAAAAAAACAACAACAACAACAACAAAAAAAAAAAACTGTTTTAGAAAGTGACTTGATTACTACTTGTTAGGCCACACATCTTGCATGAAGCATCTGATCAACTTGAAGCTCCTAGTGAGTGTTTAAGTTGGATCCTGAAGTGTATTTACTTTCTATCAATTTGTGTGATGTGTTTGCTCTCTTGTAGAAGAACAGACCTCCCAACCCACCAGCCTTCATCTTCATGATTGATGTTTCATATAGTAACATAAAGAACGGACTTGTCAAGCTCATATGTGAAGAACTGAAGACCGTGTTGGAAAAGCTCCCAAAGTAAGAGAACCACCATTCTTTCCATAGCTTCCATTGCTGAATGAATGCATTGTCCAGAAAACAAATGCTGAGTGGCCAATGGGTATTTTTTTTTAATTTTTACTAATGAGAACATTGAGTAGTCAGCTAATCAAACAGCTTGATTCCTTAGAAGCTTTAAAAAGTCAGAGTGGCGCTGGGGATATGGCCTAGTGGCAAGAGAGCTTGCCTCGTATACATGAGGCCCTGGGTTCAATTCCCCAGCACCACATATACAGAAAATGGCCAGAAGTGGCCCTGTGGCTCAAGTGGCAGAGTGCTAGCCTTGAGCAAAAGGAAGCCAGGGACAGTGCTCAGGCCCTGAGTTCAAGGCCCAGGACTGGCCAAAAAAAAAAAAAAGTCAGAGTGATCTTTTGTATAAAGCAAAAGAATCACACCAACTAGGAAAAAATAATAATGTTAGCGGGAAAACTTTCAAAACATATAAGTTATGAGGATCCTAACAGTAGGAGAGGGAAGTCTGGAAGCGGCTTTCTAGTGGGAACTGCAAGTTTAGATAAACGGCTTTCTAGTGAGAACTGCAAGTTTCTGGAAGTGACAAGTGTTCTAAAAGTGTTATAAAACTTGGATATCTGTCTTAAGGCCAAGATGGTATCCTTTTCCAGTGCACTGGCTCACTCTGCTGCCTGCCACCCTTGAGTTCCCCCTCGGTGGCAGGTGCATCCCTCTACTTGCTGCTGCTGCAGAGCACACCTGGGCATAGCCAGCAAGTGAGCATTATCCTAGATGTTCATGAACTTCACCATCCTGGAAGAAAGGAGACTTGGCACGGTCCCCGGTTTAGCACAAATAAGTAACTAAAACTGATAGCACTCTCACTATGAGAAAATAGGAAACTCCACATGTACACAGCCCTACATAAATTTTATGGAGAAAAAGAAGCAAATTTGAAAAATGAAGGGAGGGGTATGCAAAAGGTATTTTGGCTTGAATAAAATCCTTTCAGACAGATTTTTTTTGTTTTTTTGCCAGTCCTGGGCCTTGGACTTGGCCTGAGCACTGTCCCTGGCTTCTTTTTGCTCAAGGCTAGCACTCTGCCACTTGAGCCACAGCACCACTTCTGGCTGTTTTCTTTATATGTGGTGCTGGGGAATTGAACCCAGGGCTTCATGTATTGGAGGCAAGCACTCTTGCCACTAGGCCACATTCCCAGCCCCCTTTCAGACAGATTTGAAGAGTGGCTGGGAATAGCTCGAGGAAGCCTTTCATTTTTTTTTCTCTTGCCTCCTCTACTGATGTTAGTATTGTTAGGTTTTTAAAGTAGGTAGCCGGTAAAGGAGAACGCCACGCGGTATTCAGGCAGGAGAGAAAGTTTATTACCGAACTGCTGGCCTGTGGCCAAGATGATCCATGGCCGGAGAGAAGGGAGAGAGAGAGAGCGACCCCTACCCAGCCCTGCCTTATATCTAGGGCAGGGGCAAGGGGTGTGGCCAGGTGGATTAGGATGTGACCTCAGGGAAAGGGGAGGTAACTGCCTCCAGGTCTGCAGGTTACCCAGGTAACTGGGTGGTGACTTAATGAGGTAGGGGCATCTACATGGAGCCCTCAGGGAGAGGACCTAACTAGTATCAAATCTGGCTAGTTTTAAATGTCTTCAGTGTACCTGCTTGTTGTTTAGGGCAGGACAAGCATCTGGCAAGGAGATTAGGGATCAGTAAAGGCCATGGGTCCTTGCCATCTCTTGCTTGATAATAAAGCAGCTAACAAGTGCCATAGTTCCTGCCCTTCCCACCTCTGGCTTACTGAACACATGGGCAAAGACTGTTTTGGAAAGTGGATTTTGCAAGGCACAGGGCCTGACTTCAGCTCTTAGTGCTCCTTGGGTCTTTGGATGCCTGTCCCTTCTTGCTCCTTCTACCTAAGGCGGATATTTTGGGCCCCATGAGGCTCTGCCAAGGGAACTTGGGACCTCCCAGAAGTGGCTTTGTTTGTATCTGTGAAGCTGAAGACATAATATTCTGCAGGATAGTTTGGAAAAGCAGTGGGGATGTTTGAGAAACACTGAGATGATTTCAAACTGAATCCAGATGAGGAATAAGCCGGGAGCAAGTGGAAGGTCCTACATAAGGAAGGCCTCCTCCGCCTGCAGACATGGTGACAGGAGTTTCTCTTAGCCCATCCTTAGGGAAACTTGAGATGTGTGGATTGATTTTCTGCAGAATACGGTGTATGTTATCAAGGAGATCTCTAACAGGGTTTTTGTCGGTTTGGTTTGGTTTGGTATGGTGTCTGTACTGGGGCTTGAACTCAAGGACTGGGCACTGTCCCTTAGCTTTTTTGCTCAAGGCTGGTGCTTTACCCCTTGAGCCATGGCTCCACTTTTGACTTTTTGCTAGTTAATTGGAGATAAGAATTCCATAGACTTTCCTGCCCCAGGCTGGCTTTTGAAACTTGATCCTCAAATCTCAGCCTTCTGAGTAGCTGAGATTAAAGGTGTGAGTCACCTGTGGCAATTCTTGACAGGATTGTTTTACATCTAAACCTGAACTTAGAACTTGGTTAGTGTGAAAGAAAACTACCTAAGTTTCTGAAAATGGTCTCGTCCTGTCTGAAACTGATTCGATGTAGTGTATCTACCCTATTTTCATAGACCAGTCATTCCACCCCCTCTTTCTTACCATTACAGTGGTGGTGTGAAACTTAAAATCTCTTGATATGAGAGAGCAAATCACATTGTTTCCTTATGTGTCACCAGAACTACTATCCATTAAAGTGGATGTGTGGCTTTGGCAAAAGATGGGGGTTAGAATAAAAGATTACCACTGGTTATTTCTGACCCTATGAAAATCTCTCTTAAAAGTGCCCCCTAACCCCCAAGGCAACTACTTCCTTCCCCCCGCCCTTTTTTAAAATTTTTTAAAACAAACTTGTGGAGCTGTATGTTTATGAACCTTTATTTTCATAGTAAGATTGCCCTGTCAGTTTGATTTGCTTCTCTGTACTGAAGTGGGAAAAACATGCTGAATAGCCTTTCTAAGTCACAGCCTGAGCTCTGGAATCAGCCAAGGGTGTGGTCAGCCCTGAGCTAAGCTTTTGAGAAGAAAATGAGTCTGTCCTCTCTAGTCAACTTTGAATTTCTATCTCTGACCTTGAAATGTTTCCAGGCTTTTCTGACTTCCTTGGAACAAGAAAGACAAACCTTGAAATGTTTCACCTGTTGTTCAAATCAGGTTCCTGGATTGAGTTTTTATTCTCCCATTTTTTTTTAAGTGCTACTGTAACTATAATGTTTGCAATACATGATTTAGGGATTTTTCTGGTTCTATGTTGGTACATTTTCCATGCTGTTCTGTCTGATTCATTTTATTAAAATGATAGGAGCAAGTATTGAAGACACTGGCCATTGAAAAACAAAAGAGCAACCTGTGCTAGACTTCATGTCACCCATGATATAACTTCACAAAGCTGGTATAAAATTAATACAGAGGAGAGACAGAGAATTAATTTTCTTCTGAATATAACTTAATGAGGTAGCTATAATGTTGATGAACTTTTTTTGCCAGTCTTAGGGCTTGAACTCAGGGCCTGAGCACTGTCTCTGACTTGTTTTCGCTCAAGGCTAACACTCTACCACTTGAGTCATAGCACCACTTTTGGATTTTTCTGTATATGTGGTGCTGAGGAATTGAACCCAGGGCTTCATGTATGTGAGGCAAGTATTCTACCACTAGGCCATATTCCCAGCCCTGATGAACTTTTTAGGATAGTTTTTTTTTTTTCTCTCAAAAAAAAAAATGTTCCCATGGAGACAATAATAATATTTTCACAGTAATGTGAAATGTTCTGATTAAATGCTTTACAAAAATGTTAATTTAGGTTCTTAGTGAACCCTGAAAATCCCACGGTACTCCTTTCCCACCACTTGAATCTGCCCAGATTCACTGGAAAATGGCAATGAGGACCATGCTGTGTAGTTTTTCTTTTGTGTCTCTTACCTTAGTTGACTCCAGATTAACCAAGAAATGAGAATACTTTGTAACTAGTCAGGCACTTTCCCTTATGTGATGAGGTTAATTGGGGGGATGGAAACTTACCCAGTAGTTTGCTAGTAATCAAGCCTTGGTTTGCAGTGTCTGTTCATTCCATGGGGTCAGTACTTAGAGCTGGATGACCTTAAGCTACTAGGGAGGTGACGCAAAACCTGAGTTGCCTAACGTTGGCTTATTGAGGGCTCTGACTTGCCATCCCAAAGCCAATGTCTCCCTATTCTGTAAACCTCTTCAGTCAAACCTCCAGTTCTCCACACTGGATCAGGGAGACCCTGTGAGGACTGGGGACGGAGGCCTTGTGCAGCACTCCTTATTCACTGCTGGCGGAAGATTCATCAAATGTTAAAGTCATCGTGGACTGCAAGCATAGTGGAAATGATTGCCTTCTGATTGGTGTTTATAGGGAAGTTTCAGAGAGGAAGGATTTATACTTGTTGAATAATGGAGAGGAGAGGACAGCTGGCAAGCAGTGTGGTGCAGCATGGCAGAGTACAGTTCAAGGGTGGATGTGAGCGCTCACAGGGCTGAGGTGCTGGGCAGGGAAGGAGGGCGGGTGGGAGGAGAGTCATAAAAGATGAAATTTTCACTGCCAAAAAGTTTTGCAAGGGTCTAGAACATAAGCGTGTACCAAGTGCTTTTGGAAGGCAATGGGAATTTTATTTTTCTGATATTGGGGTTTGAACTCAGAGCTTGTGCTCACTCTGCTTTGGAACTCACGTTTGGAGCTGTACCATTTGAGCTATGTCTCCAGTTCCAGCTTTTTTGCTGGTTAATTATGGATAAGACCCTTGCAGATTTATCTACCCAGCTGGCTCTGAACATTGATTCTCAGATTTCAGCCTCCTAAGTAGCTAGGATTAAGCCTGGTGAGTTACTGGTGTCTGGTAATTATGAGAATTTTTAAACTGTTCATCCATTTGTCAAGTCCACAATGAAGAAAGAAAGAAAACAGAATTAAAGAACCAGTGCTGGGGGCTGGCTTAGTGGTACAGTGTTTGCCTAGCCTACATGCAGCCCTGGGTTCGATTCCTTAGCACCACATAAACAGAAAAATCTGGAAGTGGTGCTGTAGCTCAAGTGGTAGAGTGCTAGTCTCAAGCAAAAAGTAAGTAGCCAGGGACAGTGCTCAGACCCTGATTTCCAGCCCCAGGACTGGCAAGAAGGAAGAACCAGCGCTGGTCAGCCTGCTGGAACATGAAAGAAACTGAGGCAGATGTGAGTGGTGGAGGCACACCTGAGCTTGAGATGTTTCATCACTATACTTCCATTTCTCTTTTTCTTGGGTTTAAGCTTTTTGCTGTGTGGAAGTGGAGCAAATCAGGTTCTTTTTTTTTTTTTTTTTAAAGTATCTCCTAAGTGAAATAAGGTGTGTGTGTTTTTTTAACTGACATCTAAAGGTATAAAATAAATGGTATGTATATTGTATGGTTTTCATTGGATCATTGAGCACTGTGTACTAACTGTCACTGGAAATGCATCTCAGTGTTAGACTTTAGGAGAAGAGTAAGAGGAAAGAAGAAAGTAGGTAACTAAAGACCCCGGTGGATTTGTCTGCTAGGCTGGCTTCAACTTTCAGTCCTCAGGTGTCAGCCTCCTGAGCAGCTAGGATTGCAGGTGGGAACTTCAAACATATGCCAATTTCACAAAAACAATCTTAATGAATTTCAGACAAAAAAAAGTCCATCGTTTTAGGCTGATAAAAGGACTGTAAACACTTACTGTTCTCTCAGGGAAGAGCAAGAAGAGACGTCTGCTATTCGAGTTGGTTTTATCACCTATAACAAAGTTCTGCATTTCTTCAACGTGAAGAGTAACTTGGCCCAGCCTCAGATGATGGTGGTGACTGACGTGGGAGAAGTCTTCGTTCCTTTGTTAGATGGCTTCCTTGTCAACTACCAGGAGTCCCAATCTGTGATTCACAAGTAAATAGCAAGTGTTGTAGCATCTAACTGCAACTGGACATCTGTTTCTGATTGCATTTTGCTTTGATTCCATTATACAGTGTTTTATTTTGTCATAAGCAAGGGGACTTTATGACATGGCTTGTAAAACACTATCATTTCTGTTAGGTCTATTTCTTTTTTAATGTACACCAGTATTTAGAAGGAAGAATTTTTATTACACTCTTTATTTTTGAAATGTATTTACTGGTATATTTAAGTAGTTGTACAAAGGGGTTTCATTTGAACATGTCAGATTATGAGAGTAATGCATCTTGATCAATATCACCCCTTCCATCATTCTCCCCATCTTTTCCCCACTCCACCCCTCTCCTCAAGTTACCTGGTTCCATTTTCACATTGGCACATTGAATATTATGACTGTTCTCTCCCCCCTTCCTCTCTCCATCCACCTGCTCCCTCCCCCAGACCTCTTCCCCTCTGACAACATGTGTTTCATCTTCCTAGTATTTATTCTTGTTAGACTGTAACCTCCTTGTTCAGAGGAGTTACACCATTGGAATCTTTCCCTGCATGTGTCATACTTTTGTCAGTTTGTTGTGTATATATGCATCTGACCCTGTACATGTTTTTATTTATGTCTGTAGTTTAGATCTAACTTCCACATATGAGAGAAAACATGCATCTATTGTATCTTTGAGCGTGACTTCTTGTGACATAATTCCAGCCCTTCCTTTTGCAAATAATATCCTTCCTGATGGATGAATAGAATCCCATTGTGTTATACTCACTTTCAATCTTGGGAATTTTTTGTCTTGGCTTTCAAAGTAATGCAAGAAGGCATTTTCTGCATATGAATGGACATAGTGATGATAAAAATTAAAGATGCAGCTACAGTTCCAAGAATTTAGTGTCTATGAGAATAGTAATACAATGACTAGAATAATATGTACAAAAAGTGTGACTGAGTAAAAGTGTTCCATCCAAATCTTAGGTTTGGTGCAAACCACAGTAGGACATCATTTCCTAAGGAATTTCTTTATCATTTTACTTACTTTCTCAGTAGGTAAAACTCTCTCCTAGGTGCTGTACATAAAATAAATACCATGAGTGTTTAGCTTGAAATGTTACTGGCTTATTCTTTGATTTATTTATTGAGATTATTTAAAAATCTTGTCCTCCTTCACTTCCTGAAGTTTATTGGACCAGATTCCAGAGATGTTTGCAGACTCCAGTGAAAACGAAACTGTCTTCGCACCTGTCATCCAGGCTGGCATGGAAGCCCTGAAGGTGAGAGGCTACCAAATACATTTTCAAAACAGTGAGAGAGAGCCTGGCGCCAGGGGCTGGCACCTGTGACCCTCACTGTTCAGGAGGCTGAGATCTAAGGATCCTGGTTCTATCCCAGCTGGGGCAGGAAAATCCATGAGACGCTCTTCTCCAATTAACCACCAAGAAAGCCAGAAGTGGAGCTGTGACTCAGGTGGTAGAGTGCTAGCCTTGTAAGCGACAGCACCCAGATCCTGAGTTCAAGCCCCAGAACTGGCACAAAAAAGAAAGAAAAGAAAAATGAGACAAAATACAGTTTCATTTATGGGAAGTGCAGTGTCACCAAAGCTTGCAGGCTGTTAGAGGCGGCTGCAGACTCCTCCCCCTCTCTCCTTCTCCTCCTCAGGAGGAGACAGCCAAGACACCACTGCTTCCAGCACTTACATTCCAGCACTTTCAGCAGCCATCAACTGAAATTGTCAGGATTTCCAGTTAAGCTCCTCCCTTCTGCTTTTGGTTGACCTTTGTATCCCCAGATCACTGCTCTGAAGCCTTCAGTTCCCAATTGCCCTCTCCTTCTTTGGGACCTTGAACTCTGTGTGGGCCAGGCCTTGGCATGGCCACTGATGGGATGTGCGTGCCACTCAGGGCCTCGCTGGTGGCCACGAGGGAACAAGAGCTTGGCCCAGTGCCCATTCGGGAAGCTGAACCCAAACAACTTGGGGTCAGTCTCCTAGTAGTCCACACAGTAAAATAACGAAGACAAATGCCTTGGAGGCCCTTGCTCTAAGTGATGGTTACCTTCGAGCTTATTCTTACAATTAGTTTTAAATTTGAGTATTCACTTTCAGACTTACTTTTAAACTAAAACGACTATTCATAATACAGTAATACAAGTATCAGCAATAAGAGAACAAAACCGAGGGTGTGAACCACTTCTGGCACAAATTTCATATCTAGATTTATAGCGTGATTCTAGTGCAGCACCTCTTTCTGAGACTTTTATTTGCTTATTGTCTGTAGGAACTGGGGTTTGAACTTTGGGCTTTGTACTTGTTTTTACGTGTTGCGGTAAGTGTCTTGCAGATTTGTCTCAAGCTGATTCTGAACCATGGTTTTCAGATCTTAGCCTCTTGAATAGCTAGAATTATTGTTATTATTATTGTTGTTATTATTGCTATTATTATTATTATTACTGCTGCTATTATTAAGGCACATAGTAGCTGCTGCTAGTGTCTAAATTACATATCTAGGAGATGTTTGTACACTACTGCACATGCCTGACTGCTTTTCCCTGTTGCCGCCCAGCTTCCACTGAAGACAGTGTTTTCAAAGTAATGAATGTGACAGATTGTAAATTAGTCATAGAATTTCAATGTTATTGACATACTTAGCTTAGCTTCCAAGCTATGGCTCTTGATTTCCCTTGCCTTCTTTCTTCCTAATGCTGTCTCTGTGTGGGACTTTCAGTGGACTGACCACACAGACAAGATCACAGCTTACATCCTATCTCACCAATAACTCAGCCAAGCCCAGACAGCTCACGTCAGCTGTGACCCACTCCACCAAAAGTATCGGGTGGAGCTGGGGCAGCCGTCCTGGCATCCCGTGAGGTCTGGTTTAGAGACAGCAGTATAAGGGCATGGGCCCATATACTGAATTATATTTCATTTCAGTGAAAATTTTGTCATTGAAACTTTTTAACTCCTTAGGTATGATTTTAAATTTAATACTGGGCTGGTTTTCATAGAGCCTGAGTCTTTTTTTTTTTTTTTTTTTGCCTTGTGGTTTTGGGGATCAAACCTGTGACCTTGACCATTCTAGGAAATACCTTTCCCTAGTTGCACCTGGAATCCAGTGCCCTGTGTCCCCAGTAGCCAAACTACCACCTCATGCTTTTTGCCTTCCTCCATCAAATACACCTTCATTGTCATGCGTGTGCACTGAAGTTCTGACATCCTGGGATGACGGATCCCGGGGTCCTTTCATGACCTGTTGCATTCTGGGATTTTCCTGTCTTGAAAGACTCTATTGTTGACTAAACAAGTCCAAGCTTTCCCTGTGTCATTCTACTCTGCCAGCGTTGTAAAGCTAGGTCCTCGAGATCGAAATTTAAACATTGGTCTTTCCATTTCACTTTTATATCTGTTGGCTTATCCTTGGTAAGCCTCAGTTTACCAATCTATCAAGTGGAGAGAATAGTTCCTGCCCGAGGCTATTGTTCACTTTGGTGGCTGCAGTGTTTGGCTCATAGAAAGAAGTTAAATATTTTAATATATTTCTGATTGTCGTAAAACCTTACTGCTGGGTCCCAGTGGCTCACACCTGTAATCCTAGCTACTCAGGAGGTTGAGATTTGAGGATCACAGTTCAAAGCCGACCCAGGCAAGAAAGTTACGAAACTTATTTCCAATTAACTGCCAGAATATCCTGAAGTGCACCTGTGCCTCAAATGGTAGAGCACTAGCCTTGAGCTCAAAAGCTCAGGGACAGTGCCCAGGCTCTAGCTCAAGCCCCAGAACTGGCACCAAAACCAACCCCCCAAAATCCTTCGTATCCAAGCATGTTCTCAAATTCTTTCTTGTTGTTTTGTCTTAGGCAGCAGAATGTCCTGGGAAGCTGTTCATCTTCCATTCCTCCTTGCCCACTGCGGAAGCACCAGGAAAGCTGAAAAACAGAGACGACAAAAAGCTGGTTAACACAGACAAGGAGAAGGTAGTGAACAGTGTTGTTCCACTGCAGAGGCGGGGCCAGTGTGTCCGGTGCTTAAAAAAGAGAAGCCAAATCTAATGTATATGTTGTAGGAATATTTGGAGTACAAACCCTGGTTTCTATCTGCAATGTCTAAGTTGAAATCAGATCCTACTCTTTTTTTTTTTCCATGTAGGGTCTGTGTAGGAGACACAGGAAGCAGTGGGGGGAGGGAGGGAAGCCAGTGGGAACAGTAAGGCCTTGGATGAAGGCATCCAAATCAACCACTTAATGCCACACAAGCACCCCCTGCAGGCCTGAGTTGGAACAGCAATGCCAGTCCTGGCCCCCAGGGTCCAGTAGAGAATCAAGTGAAATTGAAGTGTATGAAACTGTTTCTTTAGCCCAGTCCAGTTAACTGGGGGGGGGGGAGGGGAATATATATATATATATATATACATATATATATACTTTTGTGTGTGTGTATGTGTATGTACTCATATATTTTTTTTCCTCATTTACAACTTCTCTAAGAGTTCAATAGAAACTTAACTTTAAACTGAAACTAATTTGGTTTTTCCTTTCTTGGGTCTTGTTCCTCCAGCTACTCTTTCAGCCCCAAACAAATGTGTATGAGTCTCTGGCCAAGGCCTGCGTGTCCCACGGCTGCTCAGTGACGCTCTTCCTCTTCCCCAGCCAGTATGTGGATGTGGCCTCCTTAAGCCTTGTTCCTCAGCTCACTGGAGGAACCCTCTATAAATACAACAATTTCCAGGTACATAGCCGCCATTGGTTCTTCTCCATCCTCTCCCATGTTGGGTTTGATGCTTAGCTTACAGTTTAAGAAAGCTATAATCCTTTGTGGCCAATTGACAAAGATAAGATATATTTAAGTTTTGAAGGGCAATAGCAGGGTTTGAATTCAGAGCCTCATGCTTACTAGACAGGCGTTCTACCACTGAGCCATGCCTTCAGCCTGGCTTCTTTTTTTGCTGTTATCTTGGAGATAAAGTCCCATGGACTTTTCTTCCTATACTGATGGTAAACTACAATCCTCCAGACCTCAGCCCCCTGAGTAGCTAGGTTATAGGCATAAGCCACCATCTTCCAGCATCTTGTTTTTCTGTCCTGGAACATCTAAGCAATGCCAGGGTCCCGAGCTGGGCTCTGTTTTGATTATCTGCCGTAGAGTGCCAGCCCTCTAGAACATGGGGCTGGATGAAGCAGAGGCAGCCGGGGCCCCACAGCGAGACCATCCTGGCTTATGGCCTTCTCCTGTTTCTTGACATTACTGAGTTAGGCACTAATCCTGAGCAAACTGTGCTAGGATTGTAATCAAAGACAGTTAAGAGTGCTAATTTGGGCTATGTTACTCTCATTTATTTGCATTTACTGCACATTGTTGTGAAATGAAATCACATTCTGGCATTTCAAGTTATAATAGGATCTACCATCCAGTGGTATTACAAGGTAGAACTGAGTCTGTTTTCAAGACTGGAGTTGCCTCCCTTTGTGCTGGGGGTTTGGGAGCTGGAGATGGAATAGTGCACCTCTCCCCTGCCTCTCACATGTAGGTGAGAACTCAAAGAGCTGCCCTGACCAGTGCGGTCCCAGGGGCTGCTGCACAAGCCTCGCACTCAGCTCACTTGCTTACTCTCCGGGGCCAGCTCTGAGCTCAGCCCTGCACACGTGTGCACATTGCATTGGTGTTGCCTGCAGAGAATAGCTTTCAACAGTAAAGTGAGACCAGATGTGTGAAGAAAACCAGTCGATGGTCCAGGCATGATGGTGAGCACCCGTAATCCCAGCTGTTCAGGAGGTGGAGACTGTAGGAGCCTGCCAGAGCACACTGCGCATGACCCTATCTTAAAAACAAAATGAATGTGAAGTGCTGGTGTGAGCTTGAGTGGTAAAGGACTTGCTGGGAAGTGCTGAGCCCTGCGTTCAGTCTCCAGGACTGACAGCCACCACCAAAAAGAGAAAGGAAAGGAAAGGGCCCCAAGCAGGGTTTCTACCCACTTCACGTGTGAAATACCGGCTCACTTAGCTTCACTGAGCTCTGTCCGTGGTGACATAAAAGGACCTCAGACTCATTGAACTGGGTGTTAACCTTACCCCTGACACTAAACCCTTGAGTAGATAATTTATTCTATGTTCACAGTGGAAAATTGAAATGATTGATTTTTTTTTCCCCCTTTCAAACGTTATAACGATGAAATGTAGCTGAGATTTCATTTGGAACCTTAAAGAATCATTGTCCAAAGATGACAGATAGATAAGATAGGTATATAATATTATATATATATATTTATATTTATTTAGCCAAAGAAACAAGCTATGCACATAAATATATTGAATTAGAATGAAAAACAAGAACTATTTTAAATCAGGTTACACCCACACCCACACTGCTATTTGAAGTATGCTGCTGCCCTCTAGTGCTCACTGATCGCATGTTCTTTTTTAGATTCATTTGGACAGCCAACAGTTTCTGAAGGACCTCAGAAACGACATCGAAAAGAAAATAGGCTTCGATGCCATCATGCGAGTTCGCACCAGCACAGGTAACCACCACCTGCACCATGTTTAGTTATCATTGGAGTCATGCTTTTCTTTTCAAATTCAACAGAAAGACAGTAAAACAGTAACAGTCAGAGGACCCTATATTTTTGTCTTTAGGTTTCAGAGCCACTGATTTTTTTGGTGCCATTTTTATGAACAATACGACTGACGTGGAGATGGCAGCCATTGACTGCGACAAGGCAGTGACTGTGGAGTTCAAGCACGATGACAAGCTCAGCGAAGACACGGGGGCCTTGATCCAGGTGACTCAATGATGATTCTCAGCTTTGGCTTTTCAGTGTGTGATGGGCAGAGAGGAGTAGGGACAGGGACACAAGCCATTTGAATAGACGTGCTAGTTTCTTCATTAAACAAAGAACCTAATGGGAGAGAGCAAGGGAAGCAATGACATTGTATAAAAGGAAATGTACTCCTTACCTAACTCATGTCATTGTCGTCCCCCTGTACATCATTTTTATAATAACAATAAAGTCATAATTTAAAAATAATTTTAACTCTGAGCTGGGTACCAGTCGCTTATGCCTGCAATCCTGTTCAGGAGGCAGAGATCTGAAGATTAAGGTTCAAAGCCAGCCCAGGCAAGAAAGTCTATGAGACTTCTTTTCCATTAACCAGCAAAAGGCCCAAAATGGAGCTATGGCTAAAGTGGTAGAGTGCCAGGCTTGAGCAAAAGAGCTAAGGAAGAGTGCCCAGGTTCTGAGTTCATAACCTTATAGTGACACACACACACACACACACACACACACACCCCAACTCTCTTTAAGTGAAAATGTCATTAGAGTACCATATTATGCCCCCCCCCAATCTCATGCATGTATATATATGGTACAATATGATATATACCATGCATGTGTCTTTGAAATGTGATGTAACAGTTGTATGTCATTGCAATGTGACGGAGCATTCACATGCCATTGCAAGGGAACCCAGAAAACTCGTGGGAATGACTTTTTTCTGCATTAGGACCCTTTTACTTCTGCCAGGTATGCATCTGTTGGCTGATGTCCCCATAACAAAGTACCACAAAAAGAATTTTATCTTTTCAAAGTTCTGGAGGCTGGAAATTCAAAATCAAAGACTTCTGAGGGCCATCCAGCGTGAATCTATACTAGGACTCTCCTCTTGGCATGTCATTGTCTTTCTGTGTCTGTGTAGTCTTCCCTCTATTCAAGTTCCTTCTCAGATAAAGACACAAGCACATTGGGTTGGGGCCTGCCCCCAGGGCCCTGTTAGAGTCACTTTACCTCTTTAAAGGTGCTATCACCCAAGTCCAGCTATAGTCTGAGGTGCTGGGGACCAGGACTCCATCATACAAGGCTGGGGGAAATCACAGTTGGGCCCATAAGAGCATGTCAAGCACATTATGGTATTATAAATGGAATTGAATTTGGCTTTGTAATGAGTAAAATTAACTAGGGACCATGGAGTTTTTCTGTTAAAATAAGGAAAAACATATACCAAAAGGCATCATTTTCAGATATCACCCTTGAACAGTGAAGAAAAGCAGGCAGTAAGTTGAAGATTATTAAAGCTGTTTGTATACTTAACAGGAGGCAAGCCTTGAGTAGTGCTATGATTTGTGAAGGCTCCTGACCTGAACTTTGCTAAGTGAGGTCTGCAAAATGGAAATGTGAGCAGATACTAAGGTGCGAACCGCCCATCAATGGCACATAAGAACTCTGCAGATGAGGTGTGGTCCTCATTCCCTCTTCATCAGTGTTGCTCACAAGGATAGGAAAAAAAATGCCATGAAGACTTGAGAGCACTTTTATCTAAGCCCACTGTTCTGCAAATGTTGATAAGCTCAAGTTAGCATGGCTAGTTGTGTGAATGCTAATGCCCCTGCCTCATTGTTGCTTCTGCAGTGTGCTGTGCTCTACACAACCATCGGTGGCCAAAGGCGACTCCGGATTCACAACCTGGGGTTAAACTGCAGCTCCCAATTAGCTGATCTGTACAAGAGCTGTGAGACAGATGCCCTGATCAACTTCTTTGCCAAGTCAGGTAACACCTTGTACCCTGCAGTTCCGTAAGCCTTGCTTCATAACTCAGTCAATACTTGTGGGTTAGAGGCAGTACCTAGAAACTTACTATGGTGGTACAAGTGTGTGGTAGAAAATTATTAAGCTGGGTGCTGGTGGTTCACACCTATAATCCTAGCTACTCAGTGGGCCGAGATCTGAGGATCATGGTTTGAAGTCAACCCAGGCAGGAAAGCCTGTGAGACTCTTTATCTCTATTAAAACTACCAAAAAAAGCCAGAAGTAAAGCTGTATGTAGCTCAAGTGGTAGAGTGCTCAGGGCCAGCACTCAGTCTCTGAGCCAGGACACACACACACCCACCCACACACCCACAGACCCACACCCCCCCCCCCCGAAAAAGCCAGAGTAGAGGACAATGAATACAGCATCTAAATTCAGCACAGGGCCAGGCTGCTCAGACTCTGGTTTTCTTCCTGGTGGAGAGTCTGGGTTGAAATGAGGGAAGGTGATGCGAAGGGTTTTATGATGTATATGACAGATCCCAGTGGCAGGTGACTCTGGACACCCTTGACCATCCATACTTTGATGAGTCTAAGAAATAGAATGGGTCTTCAGGGAGTCTTTTCTTTGTCTTTCCTTCTGAAACACCTCAGTTAAGAAGTCACAAGCAGCCCAGAAAATTCCACATGACAAAAAAAAAAAAAAGGACAAACTGGCCTTTTTCTTTGCTGGGTGTAGAATTTTGATTCTAATATTCTGAAGACCAACCTAAAACTTTTTGCTCTAGGGAGCCATCGTCTTCCATTGGCTATTCTTTGGTGGAGAGAGAGCCATTGGCATATAGCTTTCAAATGCTGCTCTCCTTGCTAGGTGATCTAAGATAAACAGTCATTTGCTCTTTTCTCTTATTTGAAGAGATCAGTTTCTAAGACTTTGATGTCCTTTCTTTTTTGTTCATGGTTGTGTGCACATAGCTTTTAAAGCAGTTTTACACCAGCCTCTGAAGGTGATCCGGGAAATCCTCGTTAATCAGACAGCCCATATGTTGGCGTGTTACCGGAAGAATTGTGCAAGCCCCTTGGCAGTGAGCCAGGTAAGCTACCTATGGTGCTTAGACGGTGAAGTATAAAACACACGTGATCTTTCAGCTTGAGCTACGGAAGACAATGATGCTGTGGGCACTTAGATGCTGGTAGGAAAGCCTACAGCCAGGAAGACTGAGAATACAATGGGGAGGGGGTGGGATTGAAGTATATATATATTTATTTATATATAATCAACATTGAAAAGCTGGGCTTTACAGAATGTCAGACCTGAAATGTGTATATACATCCAGCTGATAATCTCAACATTATGTATAAATGAAAGAATGTATCAAGATGGATATTTTTGTGTGAAATATGTATGCTAAAATATGTGTAAGCATATTAACAATGTCATCACTGATGGCAGTAATAATGTATGTTATTAAAATATAATTTATAAACATATGTTAGCTGCTCATACTGAGAAGTTACAGGTATGAAGAATTTTGAAAAAAATATATCTCTGGAAATTCTTTTCTTTCGCTCAAGGCTGTCACTCTATCATTCTGGCTTTTTTCCAGTTATATTTGTATACACAGGTCTCTTGGATATGTCTGCCTGGGCTCTAGCTTTGATCTTCAGTCCTCATATGTCAGCCTTCTGAGTAGCTAGCAGAAATTTTAGAAAATCACTTAAATAACCCTCATTTAGATGCTTTACCACACAACAGAATCCACCCTCAAATCCATGTTTGTTTTTACATTTGTTCTCTTGTTTACGTTCTTCCCTAGTCCAATAGTTAGCTATTTCTCATAGTTGTGTCTTAAACATTTGGCCATAAAAGTTTAACTGAAAAAGCAAAGAGTGAGCCAGAGATGGGCACATCTTGTAGTTCATTCGTTGTCAAAGTGGTTACTGACAGGATGTCTGAAAGCACCCCTGCGAGGAAACCTTTAGCCAGAAAAACAAAGCTGATAAATTCTGGATCCAAACTCATAATCTGTGTTCCAGAAGGAAAACAAAGGCATATTGAGATTAGACTTTCCCTAAAAGTTCCTTTTGTGTGGCTCAAAGTGATTGCCTATACATTTCATCTCCCATGCTGAGAATTGTATTAGCAATTGTTGGCTATATTTGAGGTTTTGACACTCATTATTATTCAGATGTTCCCCTATAGTAAATGTGAGTGTTCAGTGAACTATTGCTTACTGTGCTTGTTGACGTTGGGTGAAGCCCGTGAGCGCTACCAGCAGTCTCACCTGGACAGAGCCCAGGCTTTATGGTTTGTCTTGGGCCTCTGGGAAGACAGTTTTCCATCTGCAGTGTCTCACTTCTGCAAGGGATGAGATGAATAGGTACAGTTAGTGTTCTCTGCAAACTCATTTGTTAATGTTAGAATGTTGGGCTCAAAGACCACAAGTGAAAACTCTAATGAAGGGAGAAAAAGACTTTATCAGTTTAAAAGCATTTTCCCTACTGTTATACCATCTGTTTAATAGTTTAGTTATCCTGACGTAAAAAATATTATGATGTCTGTATTCTCTGAAAGAGAGATTATCCCTGTTCGTACAGTGAAATTTTTCTTCCTCCATCAGTACATGTTCAGTACATTCTTAACAAGTGAATGTCTTTAAACATGACAAAGTTTAGCTAGGCATAGTGTTTGGGAGGAAGAGATTGGGGGATCACAACTTGAGGGCCCCTAAAAAACTTGTAGGGCAAAAGAAAGTTTGTGATACTCCATCTCACCCAATGGCTGAGCACAGTGCCCACTTACTGTTATTGTTACTATTATTTGGAGGCACATCTGCCATCTGACAGCCCAGGGGGACATAAATAGGAAGAGCACAGGCATGCCAGGGAATTTTGTGTGTGTGCCAGTACTGGAGCTTCGTCACAGGGCCTTGCACTCTCTACCACATGAGCCACAGCGCCATCCCTGGCTTTTTCTGTTTATGAGGTACTGAGGAATCAAACCTTAGGGCTTTATGCATGCTCAGCAAGCACTCTACCACTAAGCCACATTCCCAGCCAGGCCTTGTACTCTCAATCAGCATTTTGGCTCACAGCTTGTCCTCTACACTTGAGCCATCCCACCAGTCCAGCTTTTCTTTTTGCTGGTTAATTGTAGGCCATCTCCAGAAAATTCTGCACCAGCTGGATTCAGACTTGGATCCTCAACCTTCTGAGTAGCTAGGATAACAGGCATGAACCACTGATGCCCAGTTAACTTTCTTAATGTGGCCTGTTTTAATCAGAAGAAATCTGTGATATTCACCAATAGTATGGAAAAACAACAACAGTACATATATACTTCTATTTGTGGATCTAGGAACTTTCTTAGTGCTTAAGAACTTTCTAGCAACTTTCTTAGTGTGTGATGTCCAGGAATAGTGCTGGCGGACATGGCTCTGAAACATGACTGGGACTCCTATGTGTTTTGATGGCAGCTTTCCTTGGCTGAGGAAGCAACTCAGTCTCATGTGCTGCTGAGTAGAAATGTTTGTGCTAGAGAAATAATTATCACAAGGGAAATGTTTTCTAGTAGAGAAAAATGTTAAAACTGTCTTTGGTGCTTTGAAAGAAACCACAAAGGAGGATCACATGTGCCTGAGTCTGTTAGAATATGTTCCTTATTTAGATCATGAGAAGAGACCTGTAATGTGAAAGATGTAAGATGAAGCAGGGGAGAAACACAAAGGCATGATGCCTGTGTGCCTCTGATCATATAAAATAATATTTACTTTATTTATTATTGAAATGCATCCTAGGAAAGGGAAATGAGGTTTTCATTTTGGTTGTTTTTGCTGTCTTGTCTTTTTGTCTTGTTTGTTCATTTATCTGTCTTTGGGAGGGCAAAAGGGGGGGCACAGAAATGGGCACAGAAATAAAAGGTGAACAAATGCAGCAGTGATACTCACCAGACACTGTGGAAAATGAACTGTACTACTCTGGGTGGGGGCAGGAGGGAAAAAATGGGAGAGAGCGAGAGAAGGAGTGGCATTGCCCAGAAAGAAATATACTTTTACTTGACTTATGTAACTGTAACTCTTCTGTACATCACTTTTATAATAACAATTTTTGAGACAAAAAATAAGTCTTAATAGAGCCCGAAGGGAGAGTTTCTTCTCAGAGTAGGTTCTGTTTTTTTTGTTTTGTTTTTTTTTTAATATTTCTAGTCCTGGGCTTTGAACTTGGGGCCTTGAACTGTTTTTGCTCAAGGCTAGGACTCTGCCACTTGAGCCATAGCTCCATTTCTGGCTTTTTTGTTGCTTCATTGGAGATGAAAGTCTCATGGACTTTCCTGCTCAGGCTGGCTTTGAACCTCAATCCTCAGGCCCTAGCCTCCTGAGTAGTTTAGGATTACAGCCATCACTTTAAAAGACAGATATCTACAAAGAAATCATGGACATATGGGGCAGATATTTCAGGCCTTTATGTACAAATTGGCATTATGCATATACAAACATGCCCTTTTGCATATTTTTAATTTTTATTTCCTTGTTTACTGGTGACCCATCCTATTAGAAGGAAGGTAGTCACTGTGGTCAGTCAGACTTGATTATTGTATCTACAGATAGTTGTTGATAGACTATTATCCAGAATGTTATGAACTGTCAGGTGGTCTTCGGCATTTCATAGCATATCATTATTGAACCAGAGTGATGGTGGAGAAATGCGTGCCTTTAATCTACACAACTTCCAAAGCAAATGATTCTTCCTTACACCTGGGAACTTGGGGGTCTTCCTTGCCAAAGTCCAGCTGAACACCTGCCTTTCTCTTCCAGCTGATTCTGCCGGAATCCATGAAGGTGTTCCCGGTGTACATGAACTGCTTGTTGAAGAACTGTGTGCTGCTCAGCCGCCCAGAGATCTCCACGGACGAGCGGGCGTACCAGAGGCAGCTGGTCATGGCCATGGCAGTGGCAGACTCCCAGCTCTTCTTCTACCCGCAGTTGCTGCCCATCGTAAGCGAGCGGCCTGTCACACTTGCACTTCCTAGCACAGTCGAAAAAGGGATTGCATTTTTTGTTTTTTTGCACACATGGATATGTGTGCAAACCTTTTGGAAGAAACTCAAAATTACAAATGGCTTTCAGAATCTGTGCACAGCACAGAGCAAGGGAGTTAGGAGGAGTCCAGATTTCTCTGAACAGCTCAGCTGGGTGGCTTGCCTGGCTCCTTCTCAACTCAGTCATCTTCAACTGAAAAGGCACACTGCGAAATCTGCAGATAACTTGGAATCACCTAAGTGGCAATCGTTAAAGAACTCCACAGCAAAGCTGGGTGCTGGTGGTTCACACCTGTAATCCTAGCTACTTAGGAAGTTGAGATCTGAGTGAGGACTGTGGTTCAAAGCTAGCCTAGGCAGGAAAGCCATGAGACTCTTATCTCCAGTTAACTACCAGAAAACTAAATGATGCTGTGGCTCAAAGTGGTAGAGTCCTAGCCTTGAGCAAAAGAGCTCTACCAACCCGTAGCCCACAAAACAAAAAAAGAAAGGGAGGGAACGAGGGAGGGAACTCTACAACATTAAAGAAAACTTATTTTCTTGCCTCAATCTTTACTCAGAAGTTACTGCCTGGACTGCCCCAATTAAAATTCTAACATTCCTCTCTCACTACCAATACACTTCCACTCCCACTTTTCTGTTGGTTCTGCATAGGTTGTTTTGTTTTGACAATACTGAGATTAGAACTCAGAAACTCAGGTTCGCTTAGGGTAGTCACTTGGCTGTCACTCTACCACTTGTGCCATGCCTCCTGCCCTGCTTTTTGCTGGTTATTTTGTAGTTAGAGTTTCACAAACTTTAAACTTTGAACCACAGTCTTCCAGAGTTTGGCTTCCTGACTAGCTAAGATTACAGGTATGAGCCATTGGCACCCAACTCTGAAAAGTTATTAAATATAACTGTCCAGACTTGTATACATTTTACACTTTTTTTGGTACTTGTGTGCTGGTCCTTGAGCTTTTTGTTGTTGTTGTTGTTGTGCAAGGCTAGCACTCAAAACTTGAGCCATGGCTCTACTTCTGGCTTTGAGTAGTGTATTAGAGATAAGTCCCACAGATTTTCCTGCCTGCGTTGGCTTTGAAGATTCTCAGATCTCACCCTTCTGAGTAGCTGAGCTTATTTTTCTACTTTTTATGCTCTTTTCTTCCAGCCAGATAATAACTAGGGCAATATCTGACCTTGAGTAGATACTGGTTAAGTGTGCATAGGAGGGAAAGAGGAAAGGAAGGGAGGGGAAGAATAAAGAAGAGGAGGAAGAGGGTTGGAACTCTCTTCTGTCTGTCCACACAGCACACGTTAGATGTGAAGAACACAGCGCTACCCGCCCCGGTCCGCTGCTCAGAGTCCCGCCTTTCGGAGGAAGGCATCTTCCTGTTGGCTAATGGTCTGCACATGTTCCTCTGGCTGGGCGTGAGCAGCCCGCCTGAGCTGATCCAGGCGATATTTAATGTGCCATCTTTTGCACATGTCAACACAGATATGGTATGTATTTTGGCATTGTTTTGTGAGATGTATACAAAAGATACATTCCTAAATAAATTTCCTGTGTACTTTAATATTACAAAGAAAAAAAGTAATAGAGCAAGTAATTCTGTATGAGCAAAACCAGATTTTGATGAATAAGAGCTGATACACAATTATTTACAGGAAATTGCACTGTGGCTCAAAGAGGTAGAGCACTAGCCTTGAGTGAAAGAGCTCAGGGACAGCGCCCAGTCCACAAGGTCAAGCCCCACAACTGACAAGAAAAAAAAAAAGACAATTATTTACAAAAAGAATTAACCACACTATATGATTTGAGCAGGAATTGCTGGTGCTTTACGATCACTTGCTGTATGGTAGTCATACCTGTCATTTTGTTCTCCTAGCAAATAAGTAAAGCAGATATGGCACCTATATTTTAAATTAAAATTTTAGACATTTTTAGTAATCAGGTTTCCATCACTGTGACAATCAAGATACTTATCTTGACAAAAATGGGTATTTTGGCTGACAATTTGGGAAATTTGAGCAACTTATTAATTTAATTTTTTTTTTTTTTGCCAGTCCTCGGCCTTGGACTCAGGACCTGAGCACTGTCTCTGGCTTCTTTTTGCTCAAGGCTAGCACTCTGCCACTTGAGCCACAACACCACTTCTGGCCATTTTCTATACACGTCGTGCTGGGGAATTGAACCCAGGGCTTCATGTATATGAGGCAAGCACTCTTGCCACTAGGCCATATTCCCAGCCCTTAACTTAATTTTTATTTTGTATTATTATAAAGGTGATGTACAGAGGGGTTACAGTTACATAAGTCAGGTAATGAGTAGTACATTTCTTTCTGGACAATGTTACTTCTTCTCTAACTCCTAGTTTTTCCCTCTCATCACTACTATCTATAAGTTGTATAGTTCATTTTTCCACATAGTCTCTAGTGAGTACCACTGCTGCATTTGTTCACTTTTCCCTCCCTCCATTTCTGTGTCCCCTTTACCTTCTCAAAGACAGATGAACAAACAAACAAGACAAAAAGACAAGACAACAAAATAACAGCAAAGAAAAAAACCCTCATTTCCATTGCCTGTTGTCAAGCTTTTGTAGCTGAGCCAAGGAAGGCCCAGAGCTGAGTTGTTGCAGGCAGTTGGGTAAAGGCGGGCCTGGACTTGCTTCCTCAGCCCCAGCTTATTCTGAATGCCGACGAGATGCAAGCATCCATGTTGGGCTAGAGACTCAAATCAGATTAACACAAGACAAGACAGTTATGAGAACAGATGATAGGCCCTTTAATTGTAATCACAACAAAAGACAGTGTGGGTTGGGTGTGGAAATGAACACAAAATGCCAATTTTTAAAAACATTTTAGGACCCCCAGCCATGTTACGTTGGGGGCTGACATTGGTTGCAGATGTACCCGCCTGTATGTCGCACTGTGGCTGGCGTGGCAGGGCTGTTGCTCTGCACGGTGGTGGAGTCTGGGGAATTCTTCCCTGAAGTCCTGGCAGGATGGCTAATTCCAGGTGTTCTGTCTAATTTTGAGTGTGAGTGTATAATTTAGGGAACCTGTAATCTCTTGTAGAAAGCAGTAGGAATAAAGTTTAAAGCTCCAAAGATAGGCTGGTGGTCAGTTCAGAGCTAGCTGCGGACCATTACGAATGCCATAAAAATGTTTTGAAAGGAATCCAGGTGCACATAGTCCATGGAGACTCGCTTTAGGATTAAGACGAAGATCTCGGAACAGTAAGATGCCTGCACATAGGAGAAATTAAGGCATTGTTAGAAATGAAATTCTTTTTTTTTTGGCCAGTCCTGGGCCTTGGACTCAGGGCCTGAGCACTGTCCCTGGCTTCTTCTCGCTCAAGGCTAGCACTCTGCCACTTGAGCCACAGCGCGGCTTCTGGCCGTTTTCTGTATATGTGGTGCTGGGGAATCGAACCTAGGGCCTCGTGTATCCGAGGCAGGCACTCTTGCCACTAGGCTATATCCCCAGCCCCAGAAATGAAATTCTTAAAGAGAGAACCAGAATTAAAATTCCATGGGCAAGGACTTTGTGTCCTTTATGTTTATGTAAACATCTGCACTTTCTTCAAAAAAAGAAACAAAATTAAAAACATTCTTTTCCAAAGAAGCTAGCACATTGATGCATGTACATCAAGAGTACTTTATTTGCTGAAAATAAAGGACCCATCAGTGACTGGGGCCGCGGCTCATGCGGTAGAGCACCAGCCACGAGCAAGGCAAGCCACTTTGTACAACACCTTAATAATACCAATAAAACTAGAGTTTAAAAATGTTAAGGAAAAAAAAGGTAAGCAAGCCGGAGGCCTTGAATACAAACCTTAGTAACCACACACACACACACACACACACACACACACACACACACACACACGTCCAAGACTACACAGAGGAGAAAGTATGAATGTGCATGATGAAGCCTCTCGAACACAGTGGGCTGTATTCTTTTCCTGAGGCTCAGAGCTGTTCCAGGCCCGCATCCTGACTCCCTCTTGTGTGGCTCCCTGAAGAATGTGTGGTGTTGGATCTCATCCCTCGTGCAGGGAGTCGCGGGGAACATCTGACCCTGCCAGCCAGGAAGTGGCTCCTGCAGCCGTGTGCAGCCAGACTGTTTTGTAAACTACTCACCGGATTTGGGGGAAATATGAGAGACCACATCCCCTTGAAAAATAAGCAGTTTGGTAGTTTGTTTTTTCATGTTGGACCCAAACAAGGCAATGAGGAGATACAGCACGTTTTTTACTTGGACATGCAACCCTAAAGCACAGACCCTGGGAAGGGCTTCAGCATCAGCAGGCTCCAAAGGCGTCCTTGAGATAAACCATCACATCCGACAGGCCACCGCAGCCACACACATCTGTCACATTCCACAGGAGGGTTTGGTTGTTTTTTTTTTTTTTAAACAACTATTTTCAAAAGATAGAGAAAATGATTTCATCAGTGGGAATGTGTGCCCCCAAAAAAGTAATTTTAAGTTCAGAGTTTTCCATATTTTGTTTTCAGGTAAGTGAATTAAGCCCGTCGCCTCCAGTACTCGAAGGATACATCTGATGTTCTCTCACGTCACGTCTTCTATGTCATCCTCGAAAGTGAACTGAAACTGTGATTTTCTTCACTGTAGACCCTGCTTCCGGAGGTGGGAAATCCATACTCGCAACAGCTCAGAATGACCATGAATCTTCTCCAGCAGAAGAGGCCGTATTCCATGAAGGTGAAAAGGAGATTTGGCTGGGCTTTATCAGGGTTTATTTTTCCATTTATTTTATGACTCTTTAAGGGTATGTCTGTATTTTTTAATATTTATTTACTTAGTAAGTGGGACTTAAACTCACTTTTGCTTGGCTTTTTTTCCCCCCCGGAGGCTGACCTCTTCCACTTGAGCCACACCTCTGCTTCTGGCTTTTTGCTGGTTAACTGGAGATCAGAATCTTGGGGATTTTTCTGCCCAGGCTGGCTTTGTACTACAATTCTCAAATCTCAGACTCCTGAGCAGCTGGGATTACAGGCATGAGTCATCAGCACCCAGCAAATATTCCACATTGCTATGATGTAACTCATACTAACTTCCGATTAGGAGTTATCACCAAGAATTAGCTTTAAGTATCAACTTAAAATCATGAAGATCTATTTCATGGTGCAGCAGCAATTGATATCATTGGCAGGCTTTGAAATAACTTTTCCTTCAGTGCCTAAAAGTACTTCAAAGCTAAGGGACAGGGCCCAGGACTGGAGTTCAAGTCCCAGTTCTGGCACAAAAGAGAGAGACAGACAGAGACAGAGACAGAAGATTGAATAGGAAAGAAACACTAAGAAGCTAAATTGAGCCAGGTATGGTGGCCATACCTATAGTTCCAGCTCCTCAGGAGGCTGAGGCAAGAGAATTGCTTCTGTCCATGAGTTCAGGGCCAGCCTAGGCAACATTACTGAGACTGTTTTTTTTTTAAAGACAACAAACAAAGCAAAATCAAATTAGAAGGTGCTGCCACTGTTCAGGTGATGCTAATTACTTTTTCAGACTCAATTTCTTGGGCCTCATTCTTAATTTTGTGGTGGAAAAAAAAAGATTTCCCTCGTGAGATGACTAGAAACAATGCTGATACATTCTAGATCTGCTCTTCATGGTTCTCTGTGCTGCAGAGGTTTGCCCTCAGTTGCTCCTGTCTTTTCTGGACAACTCTCTTCCCTCTGGCTCTTTTCCACAGTTTGCAAACTGTTTAAGCCTAACTGCTCCTGCAGAATTCTGCTTCCCTTCCCAGCCATTCTTTCTACAAATATTTACTGCATATTATCATCATAGCAGACATTCCCTTACCAGCAGGTTCTTGAAAAAGTCATCTGTGCTTGACTATTTGTGACTTCTCCTTCCCCTCCCTCCACTAGTCTATAAACAGCTAAATTGCTGAAGACAACAGATTTTCAAGGCTTTTTTAGCAACATGTACAACATGGAATATTACCTCATTCCTGGAATTCTGTCTTCTATCACCTTTTAAAACAGTGATCTCGACTCTTCTTTCCCAGCGACCTTCCCAGCTAACCTGCCCCCTAAGAGTGGGGTATGGTTTGTGTCCATGGCGCTCTGCTTTTTTTCTCAGCACATCCTTCCTAGGACATCCTAATTGCTCCAGCATGCAGTGACTCAGGCCTTGGGAGAGGAGACTGAGTATGGTGCACACTGCTTTCTGAGGCCTCTCTGGTAGACCAGTGAGCCCCCACAACTCTTCATGCTGACATCAGAAAGTCAAGACCTACAGCACAGTTGCAGTCAGCATTACACATCTTTCTCCTGACATCTGCAAAATGACCACACAAAGGAAACAAAATCATACTCTTCCTAGTTAAGACTGGATAGAAGGGGTGGAAGCTGGAGGCTCATACCTGTAATCCTAGCTGCTCAGGAGGCTGAGATCTGAGGATCACTGTTCAAAGCCAGTTCAAGCAGGAAAGTCTGTGACTCATCCCCAGTTAACCAGCAAAAAGAGTTGTGATTCAAGTGGTAGAATGTTAGCCTTGAGTATATAAGTGAAGGGACAATACCAAGGTTCTGAGTTCAAGCTCCAGTACTGACACACGTGTGTGTTACATGTGTGCACACACACACAAAGCCTTGCAATAATTTACACGCCAGCTGTCTTATACATGAAGCATTCCGGTATGGAATGCTCTCAAACCCTACCCCATCCCTTAAAGGCCTAGGAAAACCTACGTGACAGTGACTCTGTAAAGCCTTTCCCATAGCACTCTACTTATGGGAATTTTGCATGTATATGTGTGCATGTGCCAGTACTTAGGCTTGAACTCAGGGCCTCACATTCTCCCTTAGCTCAAGGCTAGTACTCTACCAATTGAGCCCCACCTCCACTCCTGGCTTTTTGGTGGTTAACCAGAGATAGTCTTACAAACTTTCTTACTCAAGCTGGCTTTGAACCAAGATCTTCAGTCTTAGCCTCCTGAATTGCTAGGATTACAGGCATGAGCCATCAGGAGCCTAGTGGAAATTTTACTCTTTGCCACTGAAAATTCAATGTCTGGTGTGGAGCTGGTGCCTTCCTCTGCTCTGGTACCAGGCACTCTGGGGGCGGGGGTGGGGGGTTAATCCACAGTCAGTATTCTACAGCACTTGGAAAAATGGAAGCAAGCTAAACAGAGCCACGTGAGAAAATGTTTGTAACCAGCGGCTGTTGTTTCCTAGCTGATAATAGTAAAGCAGCGAGAACAGCCAGAGATGGTCTTCCGACAGTTCCTGGTGGAAGACAAAGGGCTGTACGGAGGCGCATCCTACGTGGACTTCCTGTGTTGTGTTCACAAGGAGATCTGCCAGCTGCTTAACTGAAACTTCTTTCGGCAATGTTGCAATTGAAAGAGGTCTCTCCTTCTTGGTGCCTAATTTTCCAGATGACATAGGCTAGTTTTGATTTCTTGCTCAATTTCAGAATATCTTTCCAAGACGGCATTTAGGACTGTAGCTTTGGTGCTCAGGTATAAAGCCAGTGAAGGGACAGTTGTACCATAAAGGGAACAAGTCTATTTCTGATTGCACAACTTTTAATTTGAAAACTGATGCAGTTTCCATTTCATGAAAAGCGTAGTTTACAGAAACATAAACATTCTCAATTTTCTTTGTGCTAGACATATAAATTATTTTTCAAAGTGTATAGATTTGGAGTAAAAAGTTGTCTGGTTTCCCTCATATTTACAGTGAGAGGGAAAATTAATTTTTACATTATGCCTAATTTTTTAAAGTCGTTGAACTCCATTGAACTAATTTTTCAAAGTAAAGTTTGCATAGTACTTTTAATAACCTTGGAATCTATCTGGTAGAACTTGTGTTCTACTATATTTTCCATAATTATATTTGTCTATGTTGAAAGTATTTTCCAGGTGTTTTGTCTATAAAACTGTCTTATCAATATTCTTAATGGTTCTTTGTACAATTTTCATGGTTTCTACCTGTATATAATGGATCTTAACCAGTACCAATAAATCACTTCATATACTCTTAAATCAGTGTAAAAGTACTTTTCAGGCATTCTGAGATTCTTTAAAAAGGATAATACAGTGTCTTGGGGAAAACTGGATAGGTCACTAAGAGTAAATCAGGATGAGAAGATAATCTTTTGTTTCCAGGTTGAGGAGTGTTATAACCTAGGAGCTGTTTTGTTTTTTGCCAGTCCTGGGGCTTGAACTCAAGGCGTGAGCACTGTCCCTGGCTTCTTTTTTTTTTTTTTTTGGCCAGTCCTGGGCCTTGGACTCAGGGCCTGAGCACTGTCCCTGGCTTCCTTTTGCTCAAGGCTAGCACTCTGCCAACCTGAGCCACAGCGCCACTTCTGGCCGTTTTCTGTATATGTGGTGCTGGGGAATCAAACCCAGGGCCTCATGTATACGAGGCTAGCTCTCTTGCCACTAGGCCATATCCCCAGCCCCCCTGGCTTCTTTTTGCTCAAGGCTAGCACTCTACCATTTGAGCCACAGTGCCACTTCCAGTTTTTTCTGTTTATGTGGTGCTGAGGAATCACTTCATGTATACGAGGTGAGCACTTTACCACTAGACCATATTCCCAGCCCAAATCTAGGAGCTATTAAAGACCATGTACTCAAAACATTAAAAAAGTTCTCAAATACATCTTTGTGGGCAAAGAAATACAAACTGACCACAGACATTAGTAATGATGAGTATGTGTATATGTGTATATATGTATATGGACATATGTATATACATATATATCAGTGATTTGGGGTGTGTGACATCAAATAGTGTCTGCCTTATTCAACTTTTATCAAAAGTATGAATAACAGCTACAGTATACCATGAAGCGCATGTCCCAAGAGTTTTGTGACCATTTCTACATTAATTCCTTTGAACCAAACCTAATCCCATTATCAGTTCCATGTATACAACAAGTGAGCTTGAAGCAAGTAAGTACTCTGCCTATGATTCCATGCCTAACACGGAGTGTGAAATTGGCAGATGCCATGAAGTTGACTCTAATGTTAAAACAAAGTGACAGGATTTACATCCCTCCAATATTAACTGCCAAGAATTGTAAGCTTCTAGACTTGCATAAAAAAAAAAAGGCCAGATGCACACGTGGGAGACACTTCTGTAGGTATTAAAAAAGGAACTTGAAGTGTGGGAACAGCGGTTGTTATCGCAAAGCACTTTCTCTCAGTTGTGGGGAGAGGCCACCACGTGACAGAAGCATCCCATTCACACCTCCTGCTGAAATCATCACTCCCTTAAACATTCTAACCCACTGTGATATGGAATGACAGCAGGAAAGCTGTTTGTCAAATGCTGTCTGTACTGGAAAGTCCTGACTGGCTGGACAGGTTAGGGGCACCCGGCTTTTGAGGCCTTAGTCTCATTGAGTGACACAACTCACCTTAGGCGCACTGTGAGAAGAGAACAGCTGAGCAACAGAATGCAAGGCCAGCAGCAGAGCTTTGATCTCAGGTTGCACTTTAACATTTGCTAACAATAATAATTCCACTTATAGAAAACAAACAACTTTCAGAGGTTTGTGAAGTTTCATTACAAAATTTATAACAAAATAAAACATAGTAATCAAGAATAATGTACTATCTTATTCAGGAAATTCATTTAAACATGAGTGAAGATACAGAAAGACAGCATGAAGTCTTATACAGCTGATGTGCACAGCCAGACCCTTAACACACACCACATGACAACCCCACTTGCAAGCTATACTCCCAACTGTTTGCAATGTGTGTGTGTGCCGGGCCTGGGGCTTGAACTCAGAGCCTTAGCACTGTCCCTGAGTTTCTCTGCTCAAAGCTAGTGCTCTACCACTTAAGCCATAGCTCCACTTCCAACTTTTTTTGGTAATTAATTGTAGGTAGGAGTCTCATGGACTTCCCTGCCTGGGCAGAATTTGAAACTTGATCCTCAGATCTCAGCCTTGTAGCTAGGATTATAGGCATGAACCACTGATGCCCAGGTACATGGATTTCCTAATAACAAGCTACAAGATTTATGTTATAACCTCATTAACAAATATTCAGATATCTGTTGTTGCCTCTGTTACTTTTGAGGAAAAGAAAGATGGGCGAGTACTGGCCTGAAAGTCGGCAGCAGCCTCAGTGCTTGGCATCGTCTGCCTCCGCCTCCTCAGGATGGGCAGGCTACCTGCAGCCACAGCAAAGGCCTGAGAACGGGCTTCTATTCTGACCTCTGCCTACACAGCCCTACCTCTCCCACCACCGCTTGTGGGAGCTCCGCCTCACATTCCTGTTCTGTCAATGTCTTTGGTACTCCAATGACATACGTACTTACTAAAATTCTCATTAAAGGAAGAAAAAAGTGTGCTTTTTATTGTTTAAATAAGACAGTGTTAAAGCCAGACCAAAGCTTCCCACTCGTCCCAAGCACCCTGGAGGAGGCTTCAGTGTCCCAGTACTGGGACAGCACACGTTGACCCCTGCCTGCAGGCGCTTATATGCAAAGATCTTTTGCACTTTTTACTCTTCCTAAAACGCAAAAACTGTGGATGAGATCAGGATAACTTCAGTCTAAAGTAAAACTACTTGTGCCCCTGCACTTTGTTCAGTTACACACCCAAGGCAGGCTCATCCGGAAGGACCATCTAGTTTTGAGGTACAGAATTGGACTGTGTGTGTGCCAAATGCAAGGGAGTTTGCTAGAATATTCCTGGCTGTATGGAGAAGCAAAAGTAAGCTGGAACCAAGACTGACAGTCAGCACCCCACAAGGGAGTTTTGAGCTGCACTACCAGAGACCCGTGTCTCTGAAACTTATCGAGGAGGGAAGCCACCTCTGTGTGCTCCTCCTCGGCCACCCCGAAAACCTCCTCGTTCTCCACGGAAGTTGGACCGATTTCTCTCTCGGCCCCGGCCAGCAGAAGTCCCTCCTCTCCCTCCACCTCTGGGAGCACCACCACCCCGATCAGACTTGGATTTGGGAGGAGGTGACTTTGGTCGCAGTCTCTCTATTTCCTCTGTACACCCAGTCAAGTAGGAATTCGGGGCGCTGAAATAGGAGGCATACGTTTCTGCATTGTAGTTGCTATTGGTAAGTGTTGGTCCAACTGTAAGCCAACCTGAAACAAAAGAAAAGCATTCTTTTTATTTTCCCTGTCTCTTATCCATCCTTTTGGGGGAGTAATATGAATCCCTAATCCATTCTCTTTTTTGGGAGGTGTCAGACCTTGAACTCAGGATGTGGGTGCTGTCCCTGAGCTCTTTTGCTCAAGGCAAGAGTTCTGCCACTTGAGCCACAGCACCACTTCTGGCTTTCTGGTAGTTAATTGGAGAGAAGAGTCTCACAGACTTTCCTGCCCAGACTGGCTTTACATCATGATCCACAAATCTCAGTCATCAGAGTAGCTAGGAAAACAGGCGTGAGCCACCGGCACGCAGCCCCAATTCATTCTTAATCATTAAAAATCCACCCAATGGTGAAAGCCTCTTACTGAATGTATGGCACTGATATCATGGTCATATCTTAGAGACCACCTATGTATCATGTTTTACCTTCTAGCTTATGACTTTCACAAGATACCATCCTCCCTACTCCCCATCCATGGTCTACATGCCACTTAAAAAAGCAATTACAAAACAGACCAAGTTTAGGTTCCTGAAAATTTACTAAGTTACACATACACTTCTTACTTACGAAAAGAGCACCACTGTTTCCTGCCCAAAATTTTGGAACCCATTGTTGCTTTACAGCAAAATATTCTCAGTCCACAGGTCGTAGAAACAGAGCATTCCCACCATCTTTCCATGGGCAGATGAGTGGATCAGACATTCACAAGAGGATATTCAAGTGACTAATATTTTGGAACCCATTGTTGCTTTACAGCAAAATATTCTCAGTTCACAGGTCGTAGAAACAGAGCATTCCCACCATCTTTCCATGGGCAGATGAGTGGATCAGACATTCACAAGAGGATATTCAAGTGACTAATATTTTGGAACCCATTGTTGCTTTACAGCAAAATATTCTCAGTTCACAGGTCGTAGAAACAGAGCATTCCCACCATCTTTCCATGGGCAGATGAGTGGATCAGACATTCACAAGAGGATATTCAAGTGACTAATATTTGAAACAGTGCTCAACACCACAAATCACCAGGGAAGTGCAAATCAAAACCAGGGAGTTATCACTTGCCCCCATCAACAGCCGATAATAATGGCTATTATCAATGCTGGTGGAATTGTGAATTAGGATACCTATTAGGGAAAGCAGTGTGGAGCTTCCTCAAAAAACCTGACCTAGAACTCCCTGTGATCATGATCCAGCAACGTAGCCAGAAGGGTCGAAATTACTGTGCTGAAGAGACATCTGCCCTTGCCTGTTTCAAAGTACTCTTCTTCACAGGAGCCAACATAATACGGAATCAGCTTGGGTATCCACTGACAGATGAGTGAATAAAGACAATGTAGCATACACACCTGATGAAACTAGAGAACACCATGTTCATTAATAAGTAAAGGAGTTGGGCACAGAAAGACAACCATGGCGTATTCTCACAGATAGAAACTAAACATCCCTCATAAAGATGTACAGTTGGGTTGGGGGAACGACTTCAAATGTCCTGTAGCACAGTGGAATACCTTGGTTGGTCACACACATCAAATACTCCAAAACAGTAGGGACCATTTTAAATACAACATTTTAAAAAATGGTGCATAGCTGTCTTTAGATACACCAATTACCCCACTCTGATCACATAATGTACACACATACAGCATAGACACTGAAGATTTGAAGCATCCCTGAAGGTTCGCCCAGTATAACAAGTGTGCCATTATGGCGGGGAATTATGACACAGGAGGAAGTGATAAGCATGCTGGGGCAGGGAGGATCTGGGCAATCTCTACTCTTAATTCTGCCATGAACCTAAAACTACAGATATATAATAATTATATTTTAGGAAGCACTGTGTCCTATTTCTTAACACCTGCATCACAAAGAATCAGCATTATCCTTTTTATTCCTACCTGGCCGAATTGTACTATCCCTCCCAAACAGATGGAGACGTCTTCTGCCAAGACAGAAATGTTCAATTATATGGAAAATCTCCACAGGCTTTTCAATGTTGCCGATCTCCGGTTCTTCTGTGATGATTAAGTCGATGTCAACATTGGCATGGATGAAGTCCCCGTCTGTGCTTCTCTTCACCGTTCCTTTGATCCCCATAAGGCAGTGTTCCTGTAGCAAACGAAGGGGACTCATTCATCAATAAGCACAGCTGGCAGCATTTTACACTGCTCATGTCACCAACTCTAAAACATTCTTGGTTTCTCTTAATCTTTAGGAAACTTTTATTGTAAACACTTGGTAGAAAGGCTTGGGAGGTGGGTGTGAGCAGATTACCAGGAAGTGGGAAAACTCACTGCTTTCAGAACACTAATGCAGCAATGCTCCACCAACACCGATTCTGTTCAATGTCAGTTCAATTCTAATACTACCTACGATTCATGAGCACAAAGCCAGAGGTGAAAGGCTCATTCTCATAGGACTGTCATCCTGCGAATCACAAGTCCAGACTGTCACCAATGCTTCTGACTGGCCAACTAGAAGTCAAATGTTCTAATAATTCTCTTGGGCTGAATCGCTCACCACAGTGGCTCATGGAACTCAGGAGAGTGGTTTAGTATTACATGCTCATTATAAAAGGTTGTGACTCAGGAACAGGCAGGTAGGAAAAATGCATATGATAAAGTGTGAGGCAAGGAACTGAGCTTCCAGATATGCCACCCTCAAAGCACCCCCCCTCCATGCCTGCCTTTAAATCCAAGGACTTAACAAAGATCCACTGCTGGCTCCCAAAAGCTCCTGAGTAAGAAATGCTGAAGCTGACACTAGTACAGTCCACTGAGGCAGAAACTCTCGGGACATTTTGGGTAGGAAAAAAAAGGAAGAAAAACGCTTCCCATGGGAAAGAAAAGTAATTTCTACTTATGAGTGTTGTTGCTATTTCTTGTTTCTAAGCCTAGAGAAAAAAAAATAATTCTGAGCATCAGAAATTTCAAATGCCCATATCTAACTTTGATATATAAAACTTAGAACATGGGGCTGGGGATATAGCCTAGTGGCAAGAGTGCCTGCCTCGGATACACGAGGCCCTAGGTTCGATTCCCCAGCACCACATATACAGAAAACGGCCAGAAGCGGCGCTGTGGCTCAAGTGGCAGAGTGCTAGCCTTGAGCGGGAAGAAGCCAGGGACAGTGCTCAGGCCCTGAGTCCAAGGCCCGGGACTGGCCAAAAAAAAAAAAAAAAAACTTAGAACATACAAGAATATTTTCCCCTTTCCAGCATGGTGGAGGTCAATATAAAATAGTGAATGAGGGGCTGGGGATATAGCCTAGTGGCAAGAGTGCCTGCCTCGGATACACGAGGCCCTAGGTTCGATTCCCCAGTACCACATATACAGAAAACGGCCAGAAGCGGCGCTGTGGCTCAAGTGGCGGAGCGCTAGCCTTGAGCGGGAAGAAGCCAGGGACAGTGCTTAGGCCCTGAGTCCAAGGCCCAGGACTGGCCAAAAAAAAAACAAAAAAAAAAATAGTGAATGAAACGCCTTAAAATTAATTTGGATATATTTGTGTAATGCTCAGTGTTATTTTTATAAGTGTTAAGAAAACAGTCCTGCTACTGAAATAAATTAAACAGCATACAATGATCTGGAAAGTTTTGAGAGACTAAAAAGAACACAAACAAAACTAATGATAATACCTTTGTTCTCTGGAAAACAGCCTTTGGATCTAGAGTCTTCGTCTTTCCAGGGTTATTTTTGTTGGTTTTAATCCAACAAATATCTTCACATCTTCTGTAACCCCACTTGCGTAAACACTAGAAATTTAAAAAATTAAGTTTATCAATTAAAGAAATAATACCTTCAAACTTTTCTAGAGGGACACTAAATTCTACATTATTAAAGTAACTTTTGAGTATAGATATAGAAGGAAAAAAATGGTAGCCATAATACAGAATGCAAATATATATATAACATTTATATCATATATAAAGTATAAAAAAAGATTACATCATATTCCAACCAATTCATTATTACAGACTGGGCATTCCTAATCAGCAAATTTTAAATCACAAATGCTCTCAAAATAACTTTTCAATTGTTAATAAAATATTCAGATGGTTCTGGATTTGGGAGCGTTAAACTCCCAAATCTGAAACACTTTTGTCTGAAACATTTGAATGGGGCCACTGGCCTGCCCTACCTTCCACTGCCATCGACAGACAATGAGCTGTCAGGTGTAAGGAAACTGCATAATCACAAAATAATCCAAAAGAGAATCTGAATCCTACCACCTCCATGTTCTGTCTGCTGACATAGGCAAATACAGCTGAACTCTCCTGACAATTCTCTTCAAATAAGCTCTATAAAACTTCATTTCTGTATTGACTACGTTCAACTGCACACAAAATTGCTATGCCTATCTCCTTATTGGGTAAAATTGTACTTTTGACCTTTAATAATCATCAAAATAGAGATATGATCTTCAGTATCCAAAATCTGCTAAATAAGATTATATGGAAAATACTAGTTTAGTTAAACCATTGCTCAGAGTGGCAGGTGCAGGGCTTACCAAATGCAGGCGCTGGCCAGCTACTGAGAATAAAAGCATGAGTAAGATCTGGTCCCGATCTCTGGCCCAGTGAAGAGCAAATGGTATAGTGCATATGCTGATATTGCCCACTGAAGAGCAAAGTAAGGAAGAATAAGCAAAGTGTATAGTGCAGTACTGTTTGTAGTATGATCAAGTATACAGAAAGGTAAAACACATAATTGTCATAAATGTTCTCCACTACTCATAGTGAGCTAACAACTCAAGTGAAACTTAAGATTTTTACTTAAATAACTATCAAGGACCAAGATCAATACAATAGTCCCCCCTTGGGCTGGGAATGTGGCCTAGTGGTATAGTGCTTTCCTAGCATGCATGAAGCCATGGGTTCAATTCCTCAGCATCACATATATTGAAAAGCTGGAAGTGGCACTGTGGCTTAAGTGGTAGACTGCTAGCCTTGAGCAAAAAGAAGCCAGAGACAGTGCTCAGGCCCTGAGTTCAAGCCTCAGGACTGGCAAAAAAAAAAAAAGAGTCCCCCCCCTTAGCTTGGAGTTAATTAGTGATGAAAACAATGCTATTATCCAGTAGCCTCTAACTCACTACTTCCAAATATAAGGAATACAAAGGAAATGAAGAATGTCAGTCCTTGAGTAGAAATTTACTTCAATATGATCCTAACTTATCTCACATAATCTTAAAATCTTCATCTGTCAAATGGACAAATTAGCAGGATTAAACAGGACCGCTTCCTGTACAGAGAGTGATATAACCTAAACTAGGAAAGTGTTACCCAGTGACACATGATGAAACCAATCCCCAGAGGAGTTGTATCTCTTGGACCAAAGTTCCTGCTGCACACCAGTGAATTAAGATCAAACGGAAGACTTCTGATAGAGAGCCAAGGGCCCCACTATTTCTGGTTAAAGGCACTTATGGTCACTTATTTCTTTTTGGCAAACTACTCCAAATAATAAAGAAGAAGAAAAGTTCTGAGATGCAAACGAGTCTAAAAGACAATAAGCTGAGGAGTTCCGCCGTTCTCTCTCCAGTCAGGCATTCAAACTATGCGGTACAGAGGCTGTGTTACTCCCCCAGTGTGTCCCCCACTTGGAGTTCAGAAGTCAACACTACTCAGAGCAAGTGTTTGCTACTCATAAAGAGCAACAAACAGTTCACTCTTTTGCTATTATCTTGAGCTTCAGCCTCTAACTTATTCTCTTCCTGTACACCTACTAAACTGTATTCTGAAGAATCAATATTTATTTACCTTAGTGCTTGTTAACTAACTTAGGGCCTTACACGTTTTTTCCTTGAATATTTTAGAACTACTCAAGAAACAAATGACAGAATAACATGAACATTTACACTCTTTCTGCAACATACTGTTATATTTTTTTCTTTATGAATTTAGGAACCCACAGTAAAAGAATCTGATTTTGCTGGGTGCCAGTAGCTCATGTCTGTAATCCTAGCTACTCAGGAGGCTGAAATTTGAGGACTGCTCAAAGCGTGCCTGGGCAGGAAAGTCCATGAGACTATCACCTCCAACTAACCACCAAAAAAGCTGGAAGTCCAGATGCAGTTCAAGTGGTAATGGAAAGGGACAGAGTGTAGGACCCAAGTTGAAGCCCCAGAACCAAAAAAGAAAAAAAAAAAAATCAGATCTTACCACTCTTCCAAGGTCCAGGCCTTCCCCAGAACCACACCAGAGAAATATAAATGACCGTGGTGCTGCAATCTCATCTATCTCTAACTTCATAATCTGTAAGAAAACAAAACATGAGACCACCAAAAAAGCCAGAAGTGGAGCTGTGGCTCAAGTGGGAGAGTACTAGCCTTGAGCAAAAAAGTTCAGGGATAGTATGCAGGCCCTACACACACACACACACACACACACACACACACACACACACACACACACAAAAGTTAAATTTGGGGGTCACTTGGACCCAGCATCTGCAGATAGTATGCAGGCCCAGCACACACACACACACACACACACACACACACACACACACACAAAAAAAAAAAAGTTAAATTTGGGGTCACTTGGGCCCAGCATCTGCAGATAGTATGCAGGCCCTGCACACACACACACACACACACACACACACACACACACACGAAAAAAAAGTTAAATTTGGGGTCACTTGGGCCCAGCATCTGCAGATAGTATGCAGGCCCTGCACACACACACACACACACACACACACACACGAAAAAAAGTTAAATTTGGGGTCACTTGGGCCCAGCATCTGCAGATAGTATGCAGGCCCTGCACACACACACACACACACACACACACACACACACACACACACACACGAAAAAAAAAGAGTTAAATTTGGGGTCACTTGGGCCCAGCATCTGCAGATAGGTCACTGCAGGAACCACCAACAGTTGCTTTTCCTAGATGCTTTTCCCCTTGTCCCATCTCTGCCACACTAACAGGATATTCTGAATATTCAAAACACCTTAATGCCTTCATACGAAAAGTTCAAGCTCCTGAGAAATCATCTCAGTGTAACCCTAATCTATTCTCGAACCATATCCACCCACAAAGCAGACACTATCTTCTACCTCTATCTCTTGTATTCTCACTCTTCCTTCAGCTAAGAATCCTTGCGCCCCAACTTTCGTCACTGAGCCAGTTCCACCTGAATACCCTTCGCAGGTGTCACTTTCTGCATGCTCACATGCCGTTTTCCTTTGCATGGTCAGTGCTCTCATTAGCATCACGCTATTCTCCACTACAGAGCCAACAGAATCATAATGCAAATGTTGTTCAAGGGCCCTGCTCATCCCTATTCCCTCAGTATGAAGTGTTGAATCTGTAGGAAGTTATGCAGTAATGAGTAGTGCTCAATTAATATTTGTTACTTTTATTATTGGATCAACAGATCCAGATACTTTATGTAACTGAATTGAAATAATCAGTTATTTAGGAAAATTTAACTTTATCATGATGAAATTATGTGCTTCCATGTCATGATCTATACTGTACAAGACTGCAAGTTGTATATAAGAACAGAAATGTATACATACACATACATATTCCAATGCTTCTTACTAAAACTGAACAAATGCTCAATGAATTAGAAATCATTCCATTTGCTTTTAGATTTTCCCAATATATTCAAGGACTCTACAAGTAGGATTATGGTTCTTTCATAGTTTACTTACTAGCTGCTCAGGTTTTACTCAAAAATAAAAACAAATTAAAGACAATTTATTATATGTCAGTGTTCCTTGGACCTTCAGCTACAAAAAGTTCTATAAATTTTTATTTATTATCAATACAAAAATAGTAGTTATAGTCTTACTTTCTGATCAAATAAACATTTGAAATATCGATAAAGTATGATCATACATCATCCCAAGTCCAGCACTTTTCATTAGCCGTGATGCCAGTCTCTCTGTAATATTCTTCTAAAGGAGGTTCCAGAAGAATCACATCAAATTTGGGTGTTAATTCTCGAATATCAAAGGCTTCTATATCTGCCTGTAAGTACCTAGTTTAAAAAAAAAAAAGAATAAGTAAAAGATTTTCAAATACCTTGTAGACAGTAATCAAAGAAATGGCTTAACTATTACTAAACAGTATTGTTAAATATTTTCAAAGTAATATATTTCGGAGGGTCTTCTTTCTTCATCATAGATATGAATCCATCAACCGATATCTCTGCCCTATGACATAGGACAAGACAAAGTAAATGCCACATTATTTCCCATTAACAGCCATTTATATTCTGCACTTTTACACTGAAGTCTACACTCAGATCTGAGTCCATAACCCACTTTCCATTGCCACTGGAATGTTCTAAGAAATATTGTATTGCTTTTTTCTCGATTATTTAATTAGGTAAGATAAACTATTTCTCACAAAGTTTCAAGTTCATCCCCATAAGAAAATTTGTAAATATGGACATAATTTTCTTTTAACATGTGTTCATTAGTAAAAATGTACATATTAGTAGTCTTTACACATGACATAATGGTAATTATTACCGGTTTAAAGATATTTCATGTAACTTGAAAGTATTTTAAGTTTAAGGAATATTTTAAAATAGATAAATATTAGAATATACCTAGACTTCCCACTGATTTTAGGTTGTTCTAATGACAAACAAGTTACAAGTATAAGATATCCAAATACAGTCCAAATTTAAAACTCCTTATATACATACATTTCTAAGAAAACCTTATTCTGTTGAGCAAAAGGTAAAATAAATTATTGTATTCCAAGTGGTTAAAAATAGTATTTCAGTATGGCAAGTTATAATTTTTGTTTTCTTTTTCTTCACCTAAGTGCCCTAAACTTTCAACAAATTACTTTGTGAAGGGGGAAACAAGTCATTAAAGGCGCTTTATGCAAATTATCAATACAAGCATCTGGCTGGCTGGTGATGTAGAACACTGACTCAGCACGCTCAATGCCTTAGGTTCAATCTCTACCACCACCACACACACACACACACACACACACACACACACACACACGGAAAAAAAAAAGAATACAATAAATCCAAGTGGTTTTCTAGGTCAGAAGACTTAGAAAATTGGAGGCACTGTAATTATCTAGCAAGTTAAATTAGAACCCATTATGTACTCAACTAAAGAATTCCAAGAAACAGACCCATGGAATATTTTAACATCAAGCACAGTTTTCTTGAAAAGCAAGGTTATAGGATGAACAGACTGCTACTTTAAGGCACAGTTAGGAACAAAAAGTAACAGAGCTACTTACATTGGAGGGGTGTTAGACTTAGCTATTAACTCATCTTTTAGCCTGATGAGTTCCCTTAGTTTGGGATATTCTTCAAATCTGTCAGCTAAACCTAAGGAGGAAATATAAAGTACAATTTTTAATTCAAATAAAATATTAATGTATTAATGAATTCATAGCTTTTAAGTTCTTCCAAGAAAGCAAAACAACACACACACACACACACACCCCATTACTAAGGTTTGAATTCAGGACCGCATGCCTGTTAGGCAGGCTATGAGCCACACCCCAGTCCCTTTTTTAAAATAGGGGTGAGTCTCATTTTTGGCCAGGATCAGCCTCGGTCTGTGATCCTCCTACTGATGTCTCCCCATGAAGCTGGAATCCTAAGTGTGCATGCACTCCATGCCCAGATTATTTACTGGGAGGGGACTCTCACTACCTTTTTCCTAGGTTGGCCTTAAGCCACCATCCTCCCAATCTCTACCTTCCCAGCAGCTAGATTATAGGGGTGTACCACCATATCCAGCCTCATTCTTTTTCTTTTAGTATGCTTTCCTCTCATATTGAACATAATAGTAACAATAGGTTATGTAAACTTCATTCAAACATCAAAAGTTGTTGACTGGGCATAGTGGTGCATACTTAGAATTTCAGCTACTCAAGAGGCAGAGATCAGAAGGTGATCAGAAGGCGAGATCTTCCTGGGTTAGGCAAGACTCTCTCGCAACCAAGTTGAGCAGAGTGACATGCACTGTGTTCCCAGCTAGAAGGGACCTTCTACCGAAGGACTGTAGTCCAAGGCCAACCTCAAGCAGAAACTGGAGGCTCTTAGCTGAAAAGTAAACAGGGCTGTGGGCATTGCTCAAGTGATGGAGCACCTGCCAACAAGCATGGGGTGCTGAGTTCAAACCCCTGTACTGACAAAACACAAAAGCCACATGTTTTTACCATCAAGAGTAAAAATGAAAAATGTGAAAGTTTTCCAACCAATGTAAATCACACTTCAAATAAAACAAATTTGAAGATTTTGTGATGGTCAGATTTTGTGATGGTCAGCAGAGTAAGCTCTTTAATCTAACAAAAGCTCTTTAGCCTAACAAAATCGAAGGCCTAATTTAAAGAATTTGATGAACAGATGTGTAGTGTCCTATCTAAAATATGAGGACGGGAAATGGAGGCATGGCTAACTGTAAAATGCCAGCAGTGAGCAAAAAGAACTCAAGACCCTGATTTCAAGCCCTAGTACTAGCACCAAAAGAAAAAAAAAGGAGAGGGGGGTAGAAAAAATTATGCAATTATAAAATAAACTGAAAAGAAAACAATACAAGGGACCAGGAATGTGGCTTAGTGGTAGACTGCTTGCCTAGCATGCATGAAGCCCTGAGTTTGATTCCTCAGCACCACATACACAGAAAAAGCCAGAAGTGGTGCTGTGGTTCAAGTGGTAGAGTGCTAGCTTCGAGCAAAAAGAAGCCAAGGACAGTGCTCACGCCCCGAGTTCAAGCTCTAGGACTAGCAAAAAAGAAAGAAAGAAAGAAAGAAAGAAACAGTACAATACAATATATAAGAGGATTGATTGATAATGAGTATAGAGCTTGTTTAGCAAAAATGAAAATGTTCTACCATTAGTGGTGGTAATGGTTGCTAACAACCTCATGGGAACACTAAAAGATTTATACTAATTCACTAATTATACCATTAAATGGGTTGACTACAGTACACAAATTATCTACAAAACAAAGACCTCAGCAGAGCCAAAACAAAAGTAGCATTGCTCAATGGAAAATAAAGATCTACTAGAAGCATTGAGATGAGAAAGAGCAAGTCCAAGCTGGGAAAAAAAAATAGTTAAAATTAACCTGAAAAATGAATAAAGGGGCTGTGAATATGGCCTAGTGACAAGAGTGTTTGCCTCGTATACCTGAAGCCCTAGGTTCGATTCCTCAGCACCACATCTATATAAAAGGCCAGAAGTGGCACTGTGGCTCAAGTTGGCAGAGTGCTAGGCCTTGAGCAAAAAGAAGCCAGAGACAGTGCTCAGGCCCTGGGTCCAAGCCCTAGGACTGGCAAAAGAAAAAAAAGATCAAGTACTTCATCAGCTTTTGGAAACTACCCTCATTTTAAAATATATTTTCCATGATTGATATTATTCTGAAGTACTTTGCAAGTGTTAAATGGTCTTAAAAGTAACTAGTAAGGGCTGGGAATATGGCCTACTGGTAGAGTGCTTGCCTAGCATGCACGAAACCCTGGGTCCAATTCCTCAGTACTACATTGACAGAAAAAGCCGGAAGTGGCGCTGTGGCTCAGGTGGTAGAGTGCTAGCCTTGAGCAAAAAGAAGCCAAGCCCCACAATTGGCCAAAAAAAAAAAAAAGAATAAAATCACAAGCATATAATCAACAGCTTACAATAAGAGAACCCAAATCCATCTGACATACCTACATCCCTGATGAAATTCTGAGGTCTATGTCCAGTATCTACAAAATGCTGGCAGTAATCATTATGAGGATTTAAGCTCTGCGTTCCCTAAAGAAAGTGTCAAAATTAAATTAGTGGCATGCACTGCAATGCAGATACAATAACTTTGAAAATACAACGAAAGTAATAACACAGTCTCTTCAGGAGATGATGACATGAACATACCACCATCCCAACCTAAACACAAGAGTATTTCAAAAGTAACTTAGATAATTCTAATTGTATTAGTGATTCTCAGTAACTGAAAGACAAATAGATACAAACAATACTTTCAGGCACATAATTTAAATATGTGCTGTTATAAGATTTAAAAATTGATTTTACCTTAAGGAAAGTACTAGAATCTTTGTAAATCTCTTCTTCATATGGCAAGTTCTCTTCTTCCTGTTGCATTTCTAGTTCATCCTTTGAAAAGGAGCATTAAGGAAACATTTAATGTATATGGTCTATCTCCTTATTATATCTTAAGACTCAGAATATTTATTTCCCTAAGATTATGTTTCAAATTAGCATTAAAAAACAGTAAAGGCTTTGCTTTCCTATCACCAGATCTAAGTAGTTGATTAATTTTACAATAAATTTTTTCTCATTATTATGAATAATTACCTACAATTAATGTTATTTACTCAACTGTCTAGCATCATCTCATATAAATGTTAGAATGAGGGGCTGGGGATATGGCCTAGTGGCAAGAGAGCTTTCCTCGTATACATGAGGCCCTGGGTTCGATTCCCCAGCACCACATATACAGAAAACGGCCAGAAGTGGCACTGTGGCTCAAGTGGCAGAGTGCTAGCCTTGAGCAAAAGGAAGCCAGGGACAGTGCTCAGGCCCTGAGTCCAAGGCCCAGGACTGGCCAAAAAACAAACAAACAAACAAATGTTAGAATGATTATTATTATTAATGGGCAAGTTTACTTCTTATAGGTATAAAATGTTCTAATATTAGTAACTATGTATGTTCTACCTAATAAAATCACAAATATTTGTTATGTATAAGCACATATTAAAATGAAACATGTAAATTAGTACTCATGAGAATAGGTATTATGTCACTGAACTTCCTAAAAATTTAGGAATGAAATAGAACTACCAAAGTAGGCATTTGATTCTACAATAAATATGTACTATTAAAATTGTTGAGGTATTTTTGCCCAAAATACTTCCTCTTAAAATATTGCTATTAGAAGTCCAGAAGTTTGCTTTTTCTTGGGCCTCTTTCTGCTGTGTAGCCCATGAGTTCTCAAAACATTTAAACTGTACTACCCTATATTGGAGAACAAAAAGAGACTAAGGTAGTCTCTTCAAATCAAACCCAGTTATCCAAAGTTACTTGTACACTTATTAATTCATTCTTCTTAAAAAATACTACTAGAGTTTTAATTCCATTTCCTGCATGGGGAGGAGGAAATGTTTCTTTCCTCCATTTCTCCCTGCTTTAATCCTGCTAAAATTGCTTAAAGTCTTTTTATAACACTGAAAAATAAATATTGCCAGTGCTTACTAAGAATTTTGCTAAATGCTTTATATTCATAACTATAGGCCACATTTACATTCATAAAGGAAGAAGACATGCAACTCCTACATAAAATGAGGGGAATGATAGGAAAGCTTTAATTTTTTCTTTCTCTTTTTTTGACAGTACTGGGATTTGAGCTCAGGGCCCATCACTTGCTGAGCTGGGGCAGTACTACTCACTGAACCACATCTCCAGCCTTGTTTTTATTGGTCATGTTTAGGATACAGTCTCCCTTTTCCTCTGAACTGTGATCCACCTACTCCAGGAGTGTCATCGCTGCTATGATCACAGGCATGCGTGCACCGCATCCAGCTACCTTCCATGAGACAGGCTTATGAACATTTGTTTTTCTTTGCCTGGCATGGCCTAGAACCTTGCTATTCCCTACTCCCTACTCCCAATCCTGGTCTCTGACTTGGAAAGACAGGTGTGCACTGCTGAGCCCAGCTATGAGTTGAGGTCTCTCAAACTTTTCTCCCATGCTGAGCTGAGCCTACAATCTCCTACTATTCTCAGCCTACCAACACAATTACAGATGTGAGCCACTGGTAACCATTTACATGCCTTAATTTAACTGATAACAGATGCAACTGACAATGGTTTTCACCTAGGTTCACATTCAGCTTCCCATCTAATTGGTTTTCTTACATGTAAGTCTATTACTATAAGGATTTTCTTTTTCTTTACTTGCCTTATATTCTTCCACTTTGTCCTCATCTGTCTCTCCTTCATCCAAACACTTACGTTTTGCATTTGGAGCAGAGGTATCATAGGAAGCCCTGAAAATTAAAATAGAAGCATCATATACAAATACATACAGACACACATAGGCATCTACTGGCATTACTGAATAACAGGCTCTAAAAACAGAACAAGGCAGATTTCTCCTAGTTAAATGACATCTGTTTATTCTGTTTACAAATGATCCCATTCTAAATGACGATATTGTATTTTCTTGAGAAAGCAACTAAAGAAAAAAGCTGTTATAAAGAATATATTAAAAGCCAGAGGCCAGTGGCTCACACCTGTAATCCTAGCTCCTGAGGAGACTGAGATCTGAGAATTGTGGTTCAAAGCCAGCCCAGGCAAAAAGTCTGTGAGATTCTTATCTCCAAACAACCCCCAGAAAACCAGAAGTGGTGCTGTGGCTTAAAGTGGAAGAGAGCTAGCCTTGAACTTTAAAAAGAAAAAAAAAAAGCTCAAGGACAGCACCCAGGCCCTGAGTTCAAGTCCCACAACAGACCAAAAAAATAAAGGAATATGTTAGAAAAAGATCAGATTCCAAATTTAAAAAATTGAGTACTTGAAAAAAGTTCTAAACTGTTTTCTGAGCAATCAAATGAATATCACTTTCAGAACAAAGTATATTTTCTTCTTAAATTTATAAAACATAATTTATACTTTAAAATACAATTTTTTTCTGATGCAAGCTTTATCAGTCTAACATTCCTTGTTCTAATACTTTTTGGAGGACAGCCCTAGTATTTGAACTCAAGGCCTTGTTCAGCTTGCTAACTAGGCTGGTGCTCTACCACTTGAGCCATATACTTAGCCTTGTTTGTGACTTTTTTTTTTGCCAGTCCTGGGGCTTGAACTCAGGAATTAAGCACTGTCCCTGGCTTCTTTTTTTTCTTTTTTGCTCAAGGCTAGCACTCTACCACTTGAGCCACAGTGCCTCTTCTGGCTTTTTCCATGTATGTGGTGCTGAGGAACTGAACCTAGGGCTTCATGTATGCAAGGCAAGCACTCTACCACTAGGCCATATTCCCTATGTCCCTAGCCTTATTTGTTGCTAGTGGCAAACTTTTCTACATGGCTGGCCTTAAACCTCAATTCTCCAGATCTAAGTCTCACAAGTAGCTAGATTATAGAAATGAGCCACCGGCGCCTTGCTTCAGCTACTTTTTAAATGAAAAGTTACTGTATTCAGAGAATAAAGTTTCACAATCCAAAAGTTGGCCCTCAAATCCCATGTTTCCAGCATCTATCTGTGGATGCTACTACTTATGGCAAAACATGTACATCTACAGTTAGTTGTTTATTAAAACATAGTCCCTTTCAAAATATTAACCAGTATGTCACTGAACAATTACCCTACTTACCTGCAAGTTTCTCTTGTTTCAGCAATTTCTCTCTGTTCTTCTTTGCTATTTAACACAGCACCAATGCTGTCTGCACTTTCAGCTCCCAACTGAGGGGAAAACCCAAAAATCAGATCACAAAATTGTGATAACTGAGAATGATTTGTTTCAGCTGGAAAAGTATGTTACGCTTTTGATTATACTTGAAATTAAGACAATTTTAGTCAACTTTTGACTTTTAAAGTCAATAATAAAACATGAACTGGTAGTAGCAATAGCCCCCAAAGAGCAGCTAACACCATGTGTATGTGTGTTTGTAGGTACCATATTGAGCACTTTGTATATGTCAGCTCATATGTAACTTAGTGACTGTGCAAGCCAAAACATACCCAGTGTTATTTAAGCTAGGCTTTTATAACTGATGGCAGGCACAATTCTGAGCCTCACTTTTAAGGTTTTAACATTAAAAACAGTAATGTCAACTTTAACTGGCATCTGAATAATTTCTACAAAATGCAACGAATGCAATTAAAGTCAAAGTTAAGTACGGTAGAATCAATTCATGAAAATGCAAAGGTAGACTAGAAAGTGCAGAATAGCATGAAGAATATTTAGTATTTCGAAGCAGCAGAGGATAAGAGCAGCAGTCACCAGCCTTGATTTTAAACAATTCCTATCCTTTTGACTGCCAGCACATCCACTGTCCAAAACTCTCCCCTCCACCACAAAATCTTCCTGACTCTTCCTTTTGGTCAAGAGACAGCACATTTACTTCCTATAGACAAAACTTCCTAGCTTTCTTCCATGGCTGGCTCCTCCCTCGTTAGTCATAGTTCCTCTTTTCACACTCCTATCTCAGAATACCAGGTGTTTCCTCCAAGAGTTCTTCCATGAGCATGAGCATAACACACAGAAGGAGCAGAGCCCTTCTCAGCATCGTCATTTCCTAATTCATTTGCAGCACAGTACAACTTTCAATTCTTCCTTTATGTTCTATTTATGTCATTATACCACAATTCCCAATTATTTGTACACTTACAAAGTTTCCTTTGGTTCACTTCTTCCCATTCAATGTAACCTCACTGAGAACCCTATCTGTCTTGTTGATAACCTCTATGTTCAGGAGCCAGCATAGTAATGCTGACCCAGTAAGTATCTCAATGAAGGAAAGAGATTTCCTACCTGGATCTAAATTACAATACAATGTAGTACAAGACAGATGCTTTATTTATTTATTTAGCGTTGGTCCTAGGGCTTGAACTCAGGGCCTGAGTTCTACCTGAGTGCTATCCCTGAGCTTTTAGAGAGCTTTGAAGTGAAAATTAAGTAAAAGACCTTATGAGGGGACACCAAAGTGCCACCAAACATTTCTGAATATATGACAAGAGTTAGCAGAAAGAGAAAGAATATCTCCTCTGAGAGGTTTCAATGCCAAACAAAACGAAATCCAAATTCTCATATTTCAAACAAGGTACCACACTTATTCATCAGATCAGAAAGGACAGGTTTCAGATTAGCACTTAGTAAAACCAAAATTCTGCACTGAAGTGAACTGCAGGATGTCTCCCTATCACTTGTGTTGATCTCATGGCAGAATAGAAAACAGCCTTTGATTCCCCTGCACGGGAACTCAACCAACCAGCAAACATCAACTTACTCATCCACAAGAAGCAGTGGAGACGGGCTTAGAAAACAACCTTTTGTGGAGACAGAGGGACAGGGGTACAACCTGATGAGACTTGAGTGACCAGGGTAAAATCTGAAACCCATTTATTCACTAAGTAAATTGAATGCTTCCAGTTTCGTGGGGGGGGGGGGGGACATCTAAATAATAAATGAAATACAAATATTAGATGACTCCATCTTCGAATATATAAATATCAAAGATGTTGCACAAAAGAGGCAAAACCTAAAGTCTACCCCCAGGCCACCTGCAATGCAGTTTTCCGAACACGACCACGAAGGAAAGACTTGATAAACTTATTTCAAAATGAATCCCAAGAACATGTGCTGACTGCAGGGAAAGGCCGGGCAAAGAAGGTGGTATAAATAGAGAAAAGAGAAGCGAGCGTGGGAGGAGATGTCAGGTCACTTGTCCTCGCGGGAACTGCGGAAATGTATTCACAAAGGCCAGTACCGTGCACGCCCGCCACTGAGGATCACGCCAGACCGCTGGCGGCAAACACGAAAGGTTTGGGTTTGGTCACCAACAGAGGCTGGTCCCGTGAGAACAGAAAGCAAGGGCGAGACTCGGGAGGGGGGAAGGGGGGACGTCCACAGCGGCAGCAAAGGGGGGGGGGGCAAAGAGAATGGGGGAAGGAGGGCGCAGTGGGGTGTGGGGGCATTGGGGTAGAGGAGGGAGTGGGGGCTATGGAAGGGTGGGAAGCTACGGGGAGACAGGGTGGAGGGCGGAGAGGGGCGGTGAGGGATGAGGAGGGAGGACACGGCGGGGGCGGGGGCACTGTCGATCCCGCCCCGCACCGGCCGCGGACCTGCTGAGCCAGGAGTTGCCGCCGTAACTTCTGTCGCTCCCGGATCTCCTGCAAGCGACTATCCATGCCCCAGCTCGTGTTTCTCACTGTCTCGAAAACTCGTTACTGGCGAACGGACGCCAATTGTTCTTCCGGACCCGCGGATCGCTGCCTTCACCCGGGAACTTGCAGCAGGGTCGTTTCCCTTTTCCTCCGTGGGGCACTTCCGGTGCTGCTAGACTTGGCGCGGCCACCTGCGGAAGTCCCGCCTCCTGGCGTCACCCAGACGTGGGTTGGTGATGTCGCCTAGGCAAGAACCAATGAGCGCTGCTGAAGCCCGAGGCGCGCTGTCTGGCGTGGTAAAAGCGGGCCCGCTGTGGCCTCCTCTGAGTCCTCATCCTGGTGGCTGCGGAGCTGACTGCTCTCCAGTGATAACGGGCACCGACCAGGGCGCTCGGGCACCGGCCAGGACACTCCGGGCCCGGCCACGACGAGGACCAAACCAGGAACTCCTGACGCGCCTGGCCGAGCGAGCCAGACCTCTGCGCTTCCAAGAGCAGCCGCCGAAGCCCGGCAGCGGGGCTCACACCTGAAGTCCTAGCTTCTCAGGGCCCTGAGATGTGAGGATCTCAGTGCAAGCCAGCCCTGGCAAGAGAATACACGAGATCCATCTCCAGTCGACCACCGGAAAGCTGGAAATGCACCTGTGGCTCCAAGTGGTAGAGCGCTAGCCTTGAGCAAGAAAGCTAAGGGACAGCACCTCGGCCCTGAGTTCAAGCCCTGGACCAACACACACACACACACACACACACACACACACACACAGCACCAACCGAGACACCCGGGTCATATTCTTGTGACATTCCCAACGATGTGTTCAAACTACCAAGTCAGAAACTGGCATCTGGTGGCAGATCAGGAACAATGTCTTCAAAACATAAAATTCAACCATTTAACATCCACACTCTGCAACCTAGAAACTACCAAAATCGCTAAGGAAACCACATAATTGAATAAAGGGTAAAAACAGTTCAAAGAAGGGAGCCCTTCCTAGATAGCTGGAATGCGCCTGAAGATCTATTTCACTTCACTGTGGTCAGAGAATTCAAATTGAGTCAACAAACAATTGGTAAAACTTAGAAGGTCTGCTAACACCAAGTGCTGGCTAAAATGAGATTACTCAAGCACTGGTGGTACACGTATAAACTACATTGTGAAATTAATTGCAGTTATATGTCACTTGATGTTCTGAGAAAGCATCATTAGAGAATTTCATCTTGGGGTTGACATTATAGAGTGTACTTACACAAACCTAGAGGGTGTATGTCAATCACAGTATACAGAGCCTTCTTGAGTTCAAGAGACAGGGCTATTGAGCTGTGCAAAGTTGGTGATATAACCCAGCATACCTTCTCACAGTGAAGTGGTATGTGTGGATGTGTGGATGTACACATGCAGGTGCACCAGTACTAGCTTGAGCTTGAACTCAGAGCCTGGGTGCTTTCTCACTCAAGGCTCTACCACTTGAGCCACACCTCTACTTCTGGCTTTTGCCGTTAGCTGGAGATAAGAGTCTCACAAACTTTCCTGCCCAAGCTGGCTTTGAGCTGTGATCCACAGATATCAGCCTCCTCCATAGCTAGGATTGCAGGCATGAGCATTGGAGCCCAGCTTTTACATGTGTGTGTGTACACTATAATAATTCTAAAAACACAGTATATACATAAAGCATTGATATTATTAAACAAGCATGTGCTTTTTATAATTGGATATTCCATGCCTTTATATGAAGAAGTAAAGTAGGCTGGTTTATACCAGCACCAGTACAAATGTGAGCCTTGTGTTGTGCTGTTGAGTGTATGGTATCTGTCATGAGGCCACAGGTTCAGTATAATCTTATGGAGCTATTGTTATATATGTGGTTCCTCACTGACTGACATAGTACACTGTTCATGACTGACTATATCTATCTCATTTCATGTAACCATCAGTCTCACACCTGTATGTACTCTATACGTCTGTCCATAAGAGACATCGACCAGAGTGTTTTCCCAGTATTATCTGTGATACCTAGATAGCAGAGGATAGATAGCAGAGCCTTGAGACCCATTCCTAAAGAATTGGCTAGTCAGAATATATAACCTGTACCTACAGTAAAGTACAATAGAGCGATAACACACAGATGGTCATTTTTATATAGTATTGTGAATAGGTCTTAGGAATATAGGATGTATTCTACTGACTCAAGACATGCACACAGACAATAGTGAATTTAATTTCCCAAGACTATTTTTAAATGCCTGGGGCAATTTATGGGATAGTAGTGTGAAATGTATCTGATGTGAAAGACAATGTAAATGAGAATGGAAAGACCCAAGAGGAAAAAGTAATGAAATAAGATAAAAGGAAAATTGTACATTCTGGTAGTAGAAAAATCTGAAATCTTGGTATTCATGGGCCATATGACTCATAAATCATGCATATGTGTCAATTTTCAGAAGGAAATTTTAACTGATGCACCCAGAAAATGCATGCACAGGTTATAAAACAGATTCTGGGATAATTTCAATGCCTTATGTACAAGACAGATGGATATTATATTAATACAAATCTTTAAATATATTTTTCTAACCAAGTGTTAGAAATTAACTTTCTGGGTGCAAATTAATTTGCATCCTAAGAAAGGAGTAATTCATTAAACTATGGTTAATTAGCATTCTAGGAGAATTACTTTGTAAGTATAGAAAATACAACGGTGTTTTTGCCAAAGGATTGTCCTTTATTGAGTTTCATGTAACCTATCTAGCAATCATTTAAAAAGAAACAGTTTATTTCATTCTAATATTATCTTTGCACATAAAACAATAAATATTTTACTCAGCAGTAAAAATTTCTGTGGCTCATATCTATAATCGTAGCTACTCAGAGGATGAGATCTGAGGATCACAGTTCAAAGCCAGCCCTGGTGAAAAGTCCATGAGACTCTGATCTACAATTAGCCAGCAAAAAGTACACTCAAATGTTAGAGTGAGTGCCAGCCTTGAGCAAAGAAGGCTAGTACTGGGGTTTGAATTCAAGGGCTTGAGCTTTTGCTTGTTTCTCCCTCCACCCTCACTCAAAGCTGGCACTCTACCCCTTGAGCAACTCCTCCACTTCAGACTTTTTGCTAGCTAATTGAAGATAAGAGTCTTAATGGATTTGTCTGCCCAGGCTGACTTCAAACCATTATCCTTGGATCTCAGTCTCCTGAATAGTTAGGATTACAGCATGAGCCATAGGCACCCAACCTCTTCATTATTTTTACTTGAATCGATTTTTACTATAATCGTTGCCAAACAGAAAATCTTCTTAGATTGTGGCATTTCACGATAAAGCAGACAAGATCTTTCTTTCTTCCTAATTAATTCATATTTTTGGGTGCTTTGTGGGTACTTAACTCAAAATTTTTCATTCATTCTGATGCCTGTTTGTTTGGCTTTTGGACCTTGCTTCCTGCTACCATCTCTTCTTGTTACCTGTTCTGCCTGAAGCATCTTCCTAGGTCTTTCAACCGTGAGGAGCTGCAGGACACCTCTGCAATAAAGACACTGAAGGTTTGTCAGCGTTGAGTGAAACTAGGTCTAGGCACTAGGCATAACTAAGCACAAAGTATGCTCATTACTAAAGTGATTCCTTTACTTCTGGTTCCTCTTATTGAATGAGTTAAGAAATATATATGCATGTGGCTGTATCTACAAATACAAGTGCTTTTACTTGTTTTTATATTATTTACGTCTATTATCTGTCATCCATCATCTATCTACTCATTATCTGCCTATCATCTACCCATTATCTATCTATCTTGCTCTCTGTCTACCTAATATCTATCAACGATAATCTACCTATCCATATGTGTCATCCATATATACACATATGTCTATGTACATACCTATCTAGCTTCTTGTCCCTTTATATTGAACAACTCATTTGCTTGAAATGGTTTCACACAGATATCTCACATTCCACCCAAACACCAGGATTTCTTCTTCCACATTCTTCACATCCCTGATTGTCAGTGTTTTCTGTACATAAGCTTATTGCTGGGCTTTGCTATTTGTCATCTCAGCCAGATGAAAAAGAGAGTGGAAGAGAAAAGGGAGGAGAATGGAAGAGAGAAAGAAAAAAGCTTGGCTTCTGACAGAGCAAGCTTTTCCTTGTCTACCAGACTTAAAGAAACCTCTGTTGACTAAGAAGAGGAAGTTGGACTCTGCTCAATCCCACTGAAGGATTCTTTCCAATGACTGTGGATACTGTCCAATCTTATGACTTAGTTAACCTTGTATCTGCTAGATTTCTCCAATTGTTAAGGGATCATGTTTTTCTGAACAATTTATAACAAATATATAGTTTAGCTAAACATTGGTGACTCATGCCTGTAACACTAGCTACTCAGGAGACTGAGATCTGAGAATCGAGATTTGAAGCTAGCCAGGGCAGGAAAGTCTGTGAGACTCTGATCTCCAATTAACCACCAAGAAGCTGGAAGTGGAGCTGTGGCTCAAGTGGTAGAGCACTAACTTTGAGCATAAAAGCTTAGGAACAGCACCCAGTCCCAGTATCAGCATACAAAAAATGTGGTGATGGTGGGTGCACTGTCTCCATTATCCCCAACAACATTTTAACCACCTGGTGGTTTGGGCACCCATTGATGATCTTTCCTGAATGTAATGATCACATTAGTGCTTAGAAGATGGTGATTTACTATTTCCCTCCCTTTATGTTCATTGCCTGACCTTCCTCTCAAAGAAGTAACCCCTCTCTCCCTCTTTCTCCTTGCCTTTTAAAAAAAATACCCCTTTCAGCCTGTGGGTTATTTGTACGTTGGGATAAGATTCTAAGCAGAGAGATCACGTTCAAGCTCCACACCCTGGTGGCTCACAGTTGAGAAAGAAAGATGTAACCAAAGTGGCGGAAATGTAATAAATCCAGGCTATGGAACACAGATAAGGCATTGGGGAAACCTCTAAAAGTAACCAGAAAGTTTATTGTTTTGGTCCAGCACCAGTTTCAGAAGTTAATTCTCACCAAATCCTGAAGGTTGAGAATGCAGGCCTTCAAAGGCTGACATGTTCCTGGGTGCTAACACATTGATTGCCAAGGGAAGAGATTTCTAAGAAGCTTTTAACTTGGAATAACAACTGTTACCTATTTCTGTACTGAGTAACATTTTTGAAACTTTAACTGGACACACTGATGTATTTCCAAAAGAATGTATAGGTCATGTCTAACGCTGCTGTCTGAGAAAGACAACTATAACTTATAAGGACAGCAGTCTGAAGGATTATCATGTTTTGCATACTTTCCCTCCCCTCCACAAGTCTGTTTGTTTTTTTTCTGTGTGGATCATTATCAGTTCAACTATATTTCATCACTGATCAGAGACAACAGACAAAGCTCATACTCTGAAAGCCATTGGCTTTGTTTATTCTGAAAGCCATTGGCTTTGTTTATTCCACACTGTGTGTGTGTGTATGTGTATGTATGTGTGTGTATTTAAATCTCAGTGCTCTCCTCTCTTTGTTTCATTTAGGTTTTCACTAGTGGGTTCCCAGAGTACTGGATTAATCTAATTTAAGAAAGGACATGACTTTCTCACTGCCAGCGAGTGTCCCTGCATGCGGGATGAGAGCAGAGGATGAGGGCTGAGTTGCAGCTCATCACCTAACCACTAAACCTTGGCATCACCGTGTTAAATGGCTACTCTGCAGGGTTGATTAATTAAGTTCATGTTATCATTGCTGGAAATTTACCAAGTGCTGGACACTGGTGTTAATCCAAAATGGCACAAAACAAAACACAGACTTTAGAGCCACTTCTAAGAATGGAGCTCTGTGATGACTCCATTAAAACCTGTCTATTAAAGGATAAAAAGACAAACGACTACAAAAGCAATACTTGCAAAACTGTTTGGTGTAAACCAACTGGACAATTATAGGGGAGAGGGAAAGGGGGATGTGGGAGAGGGAAATGAGGGAGGAGGTATTTTATAAATTAAAAAAATAAAAATAAGAAGTTCAAAAAATAAAAATTAAAATGAAACCTGTCTACTAAAAATAAAATCTGCTTACTGTATATTATAGTCAGTGCTTTTCTTAAAAAAGTGATTCCTTATCATTGATAGTAATAGTGACTATACATCTTTTTTAATTAAATGGAGAGTTTTCAGTATAATTTTGGCTTTTTGGATTAAATAATTTCACATTTGTTTCTTAATTTCACACAGATTTATCCTTTGTCTTTTGATATTTATGGTTACATTTCTTTCTAGCTAAGTTCATAATGTTTATTGAATATCCAACTGTTTAAAATTTTTCTCTCTTGTGCTGTATTGAACTAAACCTAACCACACCGTCCCCGGATCTTTTTAGCAATAGCTGATTCTCCAGCCTTTATGCTTACAGATGGTGCTCTACTGCTTGAACTATGCTTCCAGTTTCCCTTTTGTTTTCTTATTGATTAATTGGAGGTAAAAAGTTTTTGGATTTGCCTTCTCCCAGTGTCTTAGAACCAGGATCCCCAGGTCTCACCCTCTTGAGTAGCTGGGATTATAAGCATGAACCACCTGCTCTCAGCAAATGTGTGTGTGTGTGTGTGTGTGTGTGTGTGTGTGTGTGTGTGTGTGTGTGTCTTGAACTCAGTCATGGGCACTGTCCTGAAACTTTTTCCATTCAAGGCTAATGCTCTACCACGTGAGCAACAGCTCCATTTCCATCTTTTTGGTGGTTCATTGGAGATGAGTCTCACAGCTTTTCTGCCTTGGCTCTTATTGAACCTCAATCCTCAGAACTTCCTGGGTAGCTAGGCGTAAGGCACCAGCTCTGGCACAGCTGGATTCTTAAGTTTAAAGAAATGCACCACTGTTCTTCAGAGCTCATTTATAGATGATGGAAGTGGATTCTTTGGTGTTATAGGTATGATCTACTAATGGCTGGCCCTTTTTTCCATTTTTGAGGGGGCAGTTTCGGAGTTTGTGCATCCATTGTGTACGTAAAAAGATTTCAAAAGTGAGATTTTTTAAATAATGATATATTGTACATATGGAAAAGGAAAGTAGGAATGAGAAGGGAGCAGTTTTTGGCTGAGTCAGGACAGATATCATGTGTGACAATCATGAGATATCATGAGATACAGATATCATGAGAGACAACGAAAACATTAAGGTGAAGGAGAGGTTGGCTGAGAAATGAGAGGAAAGCAAACGGAATGAAAATGTAGACAAATCACCATAAACAGTATTGGGGAAAAAAACCCAACCAGTTAGTGAATAACTTTAACCCTTCCCACCACCACCAAGGTCTTGTTCAAGGTGATTGTGCATCAACTCTGGAGAGCCATAGACGATCCTGGCTATCAAGCTGGATTCCAGTGATTGTGTTTGTGATCATAGCTACTCCGGAGGCTGAAGTCTGAGGATCCCAATTTGAAGCCAGCCCAAACAGGAAAGTCAGTGAGACTCTATTTCCAATGAATCACCCAAACACTTGAAGTACAGCTGTGGCTTGAGTGGTAGATCGCCATCCATGAGTGAAAATGCTCAAGGATAACACCTAGACTCTGAGTTCAAGCCCCAGAACCATCACCTCTCCTCCCCGCACCAAAAAAACCCTGAAAACAAAAACTCATTGGCTATACACCTAGAATAATTCAGCTATGTATCAGAGCTATCTGTCTCACCCTGTCACTTGCCCTCACCCCTTACCTGGTCTAGAATTTAAACCTCTCCTTTGGTGACACACCAAAGGGATGGTTAATCTGAGTGGAGCTGTGGCTCAAGTGGTAGAATGCCCACCTTAAGCACAAGTGGTAGAATGCCGACCTTAAACAATAAGGCCACAAAAGAACTCAAGGACCCTGAGTTCAAGCCCCAGTTCTGGACCCTCCAAAATGATAAAGTACTTTGCAAGGTGTTGCTCCAAGTTTCCCGGCAGACACTTTTACAAACTGTGTAGGGTCCAGTTCCCTTCAGTGCTCCTAGAGCTGCGAAATCAAATCCTTTGTCTGTGAGAGCTGGAAAGGCAGTGTAATGGAAAAGTTGTATGTGTAGCAAAATAAAGTACTCTAGCCAAAGCCAGTTTTCTTTGTTTTTAATCACCGTTTCCTAGGAAAATCTAATTTACAGGGGAAAGTAAACCACATTCAATGCATTTATCACCAATTAGTCATCTCCCAATGGAAATCAACCCACAGAGCACACAGAGCACTAAGTAAAGAGAGAGCCAATGAAATACATTTGAGGAGCTTGCACTAAATAGCATTAAATAATGATCCCCAGATTAAAGATCAAATAACACCATAAAATGGTTACTTAACAGTGAAATAACACAAACTCATCCAATCTCTGGGGCAAAAGTCTTTATTTTGAAAATGTGAGTACATCTTGAATTAATCAAAAGATGCTACTAGGCTCTTGCTAGCTAAGCAGGTGCTCTGCCACTTGAGCCATGCTGCAGCACTTTAGGGCTTTAGTTATTTTTCAGACATCTTGCATTGTTTCTCCACGCTAGCCTGAGACCTTGATCCTCCTACCTTTGTACCTAAGTAACTGAGATTTCAGACATATGTTACTGTACACAGACATTCTTTAGTGATCTTTACCAACTGATTTTGAAAAAAGTATGAGAAAAATCACAGCATCATAGCTTCCAAAGACAATTATGTATCATATTCAAATATGAAAATTGGCTAGACACTAGTAGCTCACACCTGTAATCCTAGTTACTCAGGAGGCTGAGATCTGAGTTCGTAGCCACCTTGGTCAGGAAAGTCCATGAGACTCTTATTTCCAATTAAAACTAAGGAGCAGAGGGTAAGGGGGGGACAGAAATGGAGGAACAAAGGGTGAACAAATGCAGCAGTGGTACTTACTAGACACCATGTTGAAAATGAACTACACAAGTTGTGGGTGGGGACAAAAGGGAAAACTGGGAGAGAATAAGTGAAGGGGTAACATTGTCTATAAAGAAATGTCCTTATTACCTGACTTATGTAACTGTAACCCCTCTGTACATCACTTTTACAATAACAAAAAAAATCTATATTAAAATAAATAAATAAATAAATAAATAAATAAAACTAAGGAGCATTGACCAGACCCTCAGTTCAAACCCCAGTACCAAAATGAAATGAAATAAAATAAAATTTGTATCATTGTTTACCTTCTTAAAGCTCATATCATTCATTGTTCAGCATTTGTGTAGATTTTCAACACTTAAGCACTTTAAACTCCTCACTTCAGATCTATTTCTTAGATCATTCCCTTTTTGCTTTAATCTAGCCTACTGAGCCATGGAATGTCCAAAGGCTTGTGTCTTTAATCCTAGCTACTCAGGAGGCTGAGATCTGAGGATTGTGGTTCAAAGCCATTCCATTTCTGAAGACAAGCTCCAATAAGGGTTCTGGGAATGTGGTAGAGTGCTTGCCTAGTATGCATGAAGCCCTGGGTTCAATTCCTCAGCACCACATACACAGAAAAAGCCAGAAGTGGTACTGTGGCTCAAGTGGCAGAGTGCTAGCCTTAAGCAAAAAGAAGCCAGGGACAGTCCTCAGGCCCTAAGTGCAAGCCCCAGGACTGGCCAAAAAAAAAAAAAAAAAGAGTTCCATAAGGCCCAGGCATGATATTCATAACTATTCTTTCCTAGAACAATGTCTTTTTAGTTACTGTCTGTTATTTTAGATTCTGTGATAGAAGCCAGCATTTTCTCTAAGGTTATCTGCTTGGCCTCATCTGATGTTTTCAACAGAGCACATGCCAGTTCTGACTGCTATATTTCATCTTTCTAATGACTAATTATTACCAGCTGTAGTAAAAACCATTAAGCTAGATGCAGAGGCTTTTTTACACGGGGTAGAGATCTCTAAGCCTTCTAAAAATAAAGACTTGTCTAGGGCAGCATGAAACTGTTAATACTCCGAGTTTGCTTTATTACACAACTCAGCTATAAATACTGACAATGAGTTCCTACTTGAAATGTCTATCAATCTTTCAGTACTAAAAATGAAGGTATATGTGCTTCACAATGTAACATTTTATGCAAGAAGGAGAAAAAAGAAATTCTGATTTGAGCTCTACTAGAATGTTTTGTGTCTAGTTATTGTTGCTTCATTATGCACAAATACAAGACTTCCAATGTTTTGGGGGTGTGTAACACAGCGAAGTAAAAGAAATGTGTGCAGCATATTTGTGCTAAAAAAAAAGAACCGGTTGTATTTGAAGATGTGCAGTAGTTTGTTTTATAGTGAATATAGTTTGATTGAAAAAGTGGCGATCTTATCAAATCAAACCATAGCTGTCATTCTCCTCCTCCTCCTCCTCCTCCTCCTCCTCCTCCTCCTCCTCCTCCTCCTCCTCCTCCTCCTCCTCCTCCTCCTCTCTCCTCTCCTCTTCCTCCTCCTCCTCCTTCCTCTTGCCAGTCCTGGAGCCTGAACTCAGGGCCTGGGCTCTATCCCTGAGCCTCTCAGCTCAAGGCCAGCACTCTACCATTGAGCCACAGTGCCACTTCCCACCTTTTCTGTTCATGTGGTACGGAGGAATCAAACCCAGAGTTTCATGCATGCTAGGCAAGTACTCTATCACTAGCTATATTCCCAGGCCCTCTGTCCTTCCTTCTTCCTCCCTCCCTCCTTTCCTCCCTAGCTCCCATCTCCTTCTTCCCTTCCTCCCTTCTTTCTTTTTTTGGTGGTAGTCCTTGAACTCAGAGCCTAGGTTCTGTCTCTGTTCTGTTTTGCTCAAAGCTAGCACTCTATCATTTGAGCCACAGCTCCACTTCCAGCTTTTTGTGGTTAATTGGAGGTTAGACTCACAGACTTTCCTGTCTGGGTTGGCTTCAACCCTTGATTTTCAGGTCTTGGCCTCCTGGGTAGCTAGGATCACTGGCATGAACCACCCAACACCCAGCAAAACATAGCTATTCTTATGTTTCTTTATCTTTAGCAGTGTTGTAACATGGATAGCCTTTCAAGTGATGTCATCTTCCTTAACCAAATTCTTGTTTCCTTGGAACTCAATTCAGGAGATTCTTGAAATCCTACAATTCCATTGTCCATTCTTTGCATTCTTCTTTCTCTGTGAAAATGCTAATAACTCCAGACACATTAAATCTCATCTGGCACCTGGTACATTCTGTAGTCTGCTACTAGAGACTGGACATTTGATTTAATTGATAAAATATTTTGTTTTCTTGCAGCTAGACAGATATTTGTTTTTGTTTTGGCCAGTCCTGGGCCTTAGACTCAGGGCCTGAGCACTTTCCCTGGCTTCTTTTTGCTCAAGGCTAGCACTCTGCCACTTGAGCCACAGTGCTACTTCTGGCCATTTTCTATATATGTGGTGCTGGGGAATTGAACCCAGGGCTTCATGCATACAAGGCAAGCACTCTTGCCAGTAGGCCATATTCCCAGCCCCTAGACAGATATTTACATTTGGAAAACTGACATAAATACAGTAGTGTGTGGTGTGTGTGTGTGTGTGTGTGGTGTGTGTGTGTATTAATACCGGGACTTGAACTCAGGGCCTGGGTGCTATCCCTGTCTCTCAAAGCTGGCACTCTACCACTTGAACCACACCTCCACTTCCAGTTTTTGGGTGGCTAATTAGAGGTAAGAGTCTCATGAAGTTTTCTGAGTGGGCTGGCTTTGGACCATGATCTGCAAATTTCAGCCTCCTGTGTAGTTGGGATTACAGGCATGAGCCCCCAGTGCTTGGATAAATATGGTATCTTCAAGTGTTCTGTTTTAGGCAATTTTACAGAACATAACCGAAGCCAAATTCCAATAATCCCCATCTTCTTGAGTTCGGATCCTGTGTGATTCCCTCCTGCCATATCCCAGGGATACTGTACTGTGAAAGCACCAGGATGTGGCAGAAGCAATTGTAAGTCTCTTCTGTGAGTGATTTATGGAAGTCTCTGTGGCTGCTGTCTTGATTGTTTCTCTTGGTGGCTTGGCCACTATGGAGTTCCGTAAGGAACAGTGGCCTCCACTTGCGGCCACATGAAGCAAATCCTCTAGGTTGATCAAGCCTCCCTCCTTGCAACTTCAAGACCTTGAGTCAGAGCCACCAGATTTGCCGCTCTTGGATTCCTGACAACCAGAAACTTGGTGACTTGTTGTAAGCCAAAAAGTGGTGAGAAAACCTGCTACTTATTCACCCTTCATCTCCAGAACCCATAGTCTAACAAAATCCATGAAACATCCCAAGGGAAGGAGATAGATTCTTGCCAGATACAGAAGCCTAAATGAGATGAGGGTAGCTCAAGTGCTGACAAAGGCCAGACAGACGGGAGGGGGGCTGTCCTCCAGTGCTAAGGATGGAATAGGCCATAGACATGTGTGCCGTTTATCATGTTGCCAGGGCTTGTGATTTTTCAAGATGTAGCACACATACATTGGTTTCTTTCCAAGAATCTGTCACGCCCTTGAGAGCTCATCCAGACTCATCAGAGCAATCTGTTTTCTCTGAGAGAAGCATGGGACTCTGTGTGGACCCACAAGCTTTGGAAAGAGATGTAGGGGATTCTGGGAAAGTGTTTTTGTTTTGTTTTGCTCCTAAAAATGAAAAGACAGAAAAAAAAAGAGCAATTTTCTTTTCTTCCTCTAAACACAGGTTTTATTTAGATGTGAGGTTGTTTTTGGCAGTTTGAAGATGAAGCCAACATTCAGATAGTCAAATACAGAGGGAGAAGAGCTGATCATGGTGGTACATACCTGTAATGCAGGTACTCAGAAAATGTAGGCAGAAGGATGATGAGTTAGAGGCCAGCCTCCGCCCGCAAGGTAGCATGACTCTGTCTCAACAACAGTGAACAAATAAACAAATAAGCAAAAAGAAGCTAGAGGTGTAGCTCAAGCGAGAGAGGACTTCTTTGTCATGTATAATATCTAGCTCTGAAAAAAACATAAAACAGGTATCAAGGTCTCAGTAGCATACACAGGTACTAAAGCAATCACTCTGGCTACATGTGATATTCCTTGTGGTATACTAACATACAAGTCATCTAAAGTACCTACTTTTGAGCGGGACATGGAAGCATAGACCTGTAATCTTAGCACTTGGGGAGCAGAGATGGGAGGATCTGGGTTCAAGGCTAGTTTAGCTTGCATTGAGGTATCTGAGTTCCAGATCCGCTTGGGCTTTATAGTAAGAACAAAAAAAAAAAATTAAAACCCCAGATTTGAATTGAGGGTTATTTTACATGCAGCTTAAAGCAGATATATAAGAAAAGTTAGTGATCTAGATATTTATTGGGTAAGCTGCTGACCCATGCTTAAGCCATGCATAAAATTCTGGTTCTAAAATGAGATTTTCCTAAATACAATGTATCTACAATACATATCCAGCTTTGCAGGCTGCTGATTTGCATGGGATTTTTTTTTATATTTGATACTATAAATTCTCAAAAGGCAAGGGTTCAGCCAGGTGCTGGGGATCATGCCTGTAATCCTAGCTATTCAGGTAGTCTACTCTAGAAAAGCAGAACTCTGATCATTTTCTTTGCACATGTAAACATTATACTTTTTCTCTGTGTCCAGAACTTGAAATAAAAGTTCTAATCCTCACCCATTTGTGAAGCTGACTTGCCATCTCCAAACCCCAGACAAGTGAGAGAGATTATAATATAAAAGTTAACACGAAAGTTCTAATCCTTATAACTTTTTGAAGCTGAATTTTCATCTCCCTCTCCCAGACAAGCGAGCAAGAGATTGTGTTATATGATATGATATATTATATTATATCCAGAGAGATTAGCAGTGACAGATAGGTGATGAAAAAGTTTCAATCTCTAAGGCCTATCTCCATGTCTTCTATCTCCGTTCTATGAGTTCCCCAGGCAAATGCAAACTGACAATATCCTGGACGCTGTCCCAGACTCTGAAGTGACTTCCTAGTTGTCTAGCCAAACAGCGAGCTGTTTCTCTTCCTTTCAGTGTGACCTCTCCTAAATTCAGCTTTATGAATGGTTCTTAAGATTACTCAGATGAGCTGGCCAAACAGGGTGGCTCATGCCTGCCTGTAATCCTAGCTACTCAGGAGGCTGAGCTCTGAGGGTTGTTATTTGAAGTCAGCCAGTGATACTCTTATCTCTAACGAATTCCCCAGAAGCCAGAAATGGAGCTGTGGCTCAAGTGGCAGAATGCTAGCAGTAAGCACAAAAGCTCACAGACAGTGCCCAGGCCCTAAATTTAAGCCTTAGTGTGGACACACACACACACACACACACACACACACACACACACAGATTCTTCAACTGAAGCAAGGGAAAACCACTGAATAAAAGAAGGTAAAGATTTCATCCTTATTACCAATTCATTTCCATCTCAGTCAATAAATACTACTGTGGAATCAGTGGTTTCTGATGTCCACCTCCAAGTCAGCATTTCGTTCTTAAAGAGGAAGAAGGAAGAGAGGAATCTTTCACATCCTTTGAAAGCTGAGAAGCCAATACATGACAAGATTTTGAGCTCAGGTCTGCTGGGGACCACGGCTGGACCCTCCAATCACCTGGGAGGCACTTAGAGCATCCCAGCTCAAAGAAGTGGGTTTCCAACTAGGAGGAAACTTCTGGCTCAGTGGAAGGGAACGTTGTTCAGACAGTTTGGACTTCTGAGAGATGAAATACCGCTTCCTAGCAGGAATTTCCTGTGATTAGTTTTCAAGGAGTAGATGGAAGTCCATGTGTCAGGAAGTTCTGGAAAGGTTCCTCTATGTGACAGGAAGTTGGAACTTTTGAGTGCTTTCAACAAGAATCCTGTCACTGGCAAGCAACCAGGTGCTGCTTCTTTTCCCATTGTTTACTTGTTCAATGTGGCTAAGGCCCACTTGCAGCCATAAGGATGAGGGTTTGAAACTACCATTATGCTTGGCCAAACTCTTGCCAGTATTAGGCAATACCAAATACTGGCTTTTCAGGGACATACTTGTTGAGAGGCAGAAAAGGCAACTAAGTTATCCTTCACAGAGACCCACCAGGAAATCATGTTACTGTCTTCTCCCTCTCCAGCCTGCTCCTCTCTCTCTCTCTCTCTCTCTCTCTCTCTCTCTCTCTCTCTCTCTCTGTGTGTGTGTGTGTGTGTGTGTGTGTGTACTGAGAATTGAACCCAGGGCCTGGGCACTGTCCCTGAGTGTTCTCCCTCAAGGCTAGCACTCTACCACATGAATCATAGCTCCATCTCTGGCTTTTGGCTGGTTAATTGGAGAGAAGAGTCTCCTGGACTTTCCTATCCTGGCTGGCTTCAAATGGCGACCTTCAGATCTCAGCCTCCTGAGCAGCTAGGATTACAGGTATGAGCCACTGGTGCCTGGCACCCAGTCAATTTAAAAGAAAAATAAATACTAAGCAACACATGTTTTGGAATGTTTAGAGCGGAGTTGGAAGGCCTATCATAGGCCAGGGCCAAGCCAACAGAAGCTAGGAAACCCATAGGCAGAGCTCCACGTTGGTGTGGCCAATGCATGCAGAAGCTTCATTCACTCAAGTCCCTCGCTCTGCAAAAAGCGAGGCAGGTGTTGGAAGGACAGGCTTTTGAGACGGGATGGAAGGCTGGCGGATGAAGCCTCGATGGAGAGGAAATTTGGTATTAAGAAAGCCTCCCTCACCGAAACCCAATAATAGCCACACAACTGGCCTTGCCCAGGGCAGCGGGTGGTAAGTGGGAGGCAGGAAGCAGAAAGGCTCGCGGCTGCTCTGCCAGGGTCGGTTCAGGAATTTAATTTCAGCCCGTGCTGTGTGGGTCGGCGTGTTAAGCTGGCTCCGGGAGCCGATGCCAAGGTGACTGAGAGAGACTTGTCCTTGAAATGCCCACCCCGTCGTCCACCTTCCTGCTGGGTCGGAGAGCTCGGCCGCGCCGCGGCGAAGGGAGGGCGTCTCTAAGTCTTTGCACACTTCAACTATTTCAAAACACAGAGAACAACGCGCAGGCCCCGGAGTGGAGGGGATGACCGAGGGCGCGGTGCCAGCCTGGGGCGCTGCCAGACGCCGGGCTGCGTTGGTGTTGCCCGCTGGCGAAGGGCAGCAGGCTCGTCCCCGCGCCTTGGCACCTCCGGCTCCGGCTCCGGTTCGGGCTCCGGCTCGGCAGCTGGTTCTGCTCACGGCGGCCGGGTGCGGGGATAGTGGCAGCCGGGCAGGGCGAGCGGGGGTCGGGCTGCTGGTAACACTGCGCCCCGCGTCCTCAGCCTGGGACGGGGTCCCGCGTGAGAGCTGCAGCCTCAGCCCGTCCCCAGCACCCCAAGCCTCGCCACTCCCGGCTGCCCCGCGCCTTCTCCTCGCCGGTCCTCCCCGCAGCTGGTCTCAGATAGTTGGGGATCGAGTCGCCCCCGGTGTGTGGGAGAGGGCTGGGGTCAGGGGACCAGGGAGGGGCGGGCAGGAGGCGGGAAGGGGGCGGAGGGGGGTCCCAGGGCGCCGCGGCCGCGCCCCGCCCCCTTCTCCTCCCCTTCGGAATCCCAGGCGCCCGGCGAGCATGGACCAAACCCCGGCGCGCCGGCACCATGACGCCCGCCCGCCTGGTGCTGGCCCTGATGCTCGGGGCGCTTCCCGAAGTGGTGGGCGCTGACTCGGTCCCCACTTCTCCCCGCCAGCCCCCTCTGCCCCCTCCGTCCCCGCCCGCCCCGCCGCGCTCCCCGCGTCCCCCGCGCGCGCTCTCCGCGCGCGCCCCGCCGCGCGCCCCCCAGCCCGGCCGCTGCCCCCCGGGAGGCCCGTGGCTGAACGCCACCGACCGGGGCTCCCCGTGCCTGCGCTGGGCCGAGGTGCCGCCGTTCCTGCTGCGGGCGCCCCCCGCCGGCTGGCATCGGCTGCGGGCGCGGCGTCACAACCGGTGCCGGAGCCCCGACGGCGCGGGCCGAGCCTGGTGCTTCCACCGCAACGCGCGCGGCCAGGTGGACTGGGGCTACTGCGACTGCGGACGCGGTGAGTGAGCCCCGCGGGGCGCCGGGGACCGGGCCGGGCCGGGCTCGGGGAGGGAGAGGAGAGAGAGGAGAAGGGAAGGGAGAGGGGAGGGGAGAGACACCGAGGGAAGAGGGGTTAGAGAGAGAAGTGGAGAGGGGAGGGGAAGGGAGAGGGGGAGAGGGGGAGAGGGGAGGGGAGGGAGAGAGGAGGGCCGAGGAGAAGGGAAGGGACTAGAGGGTAAGTGGAGGCAGAAGAGAAGGGAGGAGAGGTCAGAGGGGTGGGATGTGAAGGGGAGGGAGGAGGAAGGGGAAGGGGAGGAGGAAGGGAGTGGAGGGCAGAGGAGAAGGGAGGGAAAGGGAAGGTACCGGAAAGGAGGGAGGGGAGCAGGAGAGCAATGAGGGGCAGGGGAGGGAGGGCAGAGAAGAGGGGAGTTTCTGGGGGACACAGCAAGGGCCTTTGCCAGGTATGTTGTCACACAGCCAGTGTAGGGTAGCAAGATGTGCTGTGTGTGTGTGTGTGTGTGTGTGTGTGTGTGTGTGTGTTTCTGCCTTGGCTGGGCGTGTACATGCTGAATGGCCTCTTTAGATCAGCCAGTTTGGTGCGTTATAAACATTCAGGACACAAAGGAAGAGGTTAAATTACGTGTGTGTGTGTGTGTGTGTGTGTGTGCTCGCGCGCGTGCTGGTGCTGTCTGTACTGGGCTTTGAACTCGGGACTCTGGAGCTCTCCCTTGGCTTTTCCACTCAAGCCTGGTGTTCCACCACTAGAGCCACAGCCCCAGTTCTTCATTACTTATTTTGGGAAGGGAAATACTATGATTTAACAAACACTAATCTTTCCTCCTTGTAAGGCAGGTTTGGCAAAATGGCGCTGACTTTCTTTTCTTTGCTCCCAATATTGGCCTGTATTTGAAAAAGATCAAAATACAGAGTTCAGAATATGGTCAGTTCTGAGGCACAATATGGTAAAAACAACAACAACAACAAAAACCAAACAAAAAAAAAACTCTTCAAAACCCAACAAAAGCAACAAAAATCAGGGTGTGATGATAAAAAGAAAGGGGAGGAGTTGTGGCTCAAGTGGCAGAATTAGCCTTGAGTGAAAAAGCCAAGTAAAGAGTTCAAAGTCCTGAGTTCAAATCCCAGTGCCAGCACACACATTAAAAAAAACAACATCTGTAAGATGTTTTAGGTTTGTGGTAATAGAAGCATCCCATTAACAGATTTAACGAATTGAATAATATGCCTCTAAACAGAGCTTAATTTCGAATTGTTGGAGTTTTAAGATTAGTTCCCCCCTTTCTATAACAACTAAGACAGAAAATCCTTATGTCTTTCAAAGTTTGAGTTTCTCCTAAAAAAAATAACAACAACAAAATTGGTAGCTTTTCATCTGAGCTCTGAGGCAGGAGTTTCTGAACTGGGATCCTAAGGCATGTATTTTGTCCCTTTTAGAGGCAATTTGGAGGTAGCCTTTTACAATGTCATCTTTTTTTCTACAGAAATTTTATTTATTAGTGCCTTCAATTTCATTAGTACTCTGAGTTAAAGGAACATGATAGAAAGGTTAAGATCATTCTGCCTTCATCCCGGAGAATGAAGTCATCGCCATCCTCATGTTCCATGATCGGAATGCCAATATGGCTATAAAAATTTTTGAGGTGATATTAAGCAAAGAGCCACATAGCATTACCTCATTGTTTACCATAGGAGATTATTTGTAGAGAAAGAAACACTAGCAGTTTTTTAATCTTCTAATTACTCTTATAAGTAGATAAGGGCAGAGAATTGTTACAAAATAATGAATGTATAGGAAGCAAGACCCCATTTCTCCTTAAATTGTGTAAAGACAAACCTAAAAGGAATTCAAATCTCAAAATGGACAGTGATCTATTGCTTTGGTTCAGACACACGGTTGTCTTTTCCTGATGAGAATAACTTGTCCTTTGGTTTCCTGCCACCTCCCTCCCCTTTAATTGGATAGAAATTTAAATTTTTTTCCAGTGCCTTTCAGTTCATGGCTCTCACCAGACAAAAACTCCTGCACATTGTGTAATCTTTATGTAGAAGGTAATTGAACACAAGTGAAACAAAAGAAACCACCCAAGAAGAGATAAATGCTATGTTGTGACTGAATTATTTTCACAGACTCAATCTTCTCATTCTGTCATTTACTAGTCGGGTTAGGCACAACTCAACCCTTTGGAAACAACTAGCATGCCTTGAGCCTTACCTGTTCTTGAATTTCAGTCATCTCAGGAGTTCCAACAAAAAATGGAGAGTTGAAAGAATATTAAATTTTGGTTTAGAAAACCTTGCCGCTTCAATGCAGAGTAAGACACTCTCAACCCTGAGAACTTTGGTTTTGCTCCTCTGGAAGAAATCAGGTTTTGAACAGGTTAATTCAAAGGACTTTTCTAGTTCTGGGTATGTACACAGAATAACCCTGTTTAATGACAACAGGTAGGATTTATTGTGCATTCATTTTGTGTCAGATGCTGGAAGCACTTTATGCTTGTTTTCTCATTTAATTTTCACAACCTTATGAAGGAGTTTTAGTATGTTACTGTGGAAAATACCAAAGGCTTCTGAACATGAATGCAGGAGTAAATAGGGTTGGGTATGTACATTTTCACCTCAAAGCTCATTTTGTGCCATTTTTTTTTCACTTACAGATAATGTAGAAATATCTGTTCTGTGTAGTAGTACTCATTTGGTAACTTATAGACTAGCCTAAAAGGAAAAAAAGAGAGTGAAAGGAAAGAAGGAAAGAAATAGCCAGTCACTGGTGGTTTATGCCTATAATCCTAACTACTCAGCTGGCTGAGATCTGAGGATCATGGTTCAAAGCCAGCCCAGGCAAGAAAGTCCATGAAACTCTTATCTCCAATTAACCACTAGAAAACAGGAAGTGGAGTTGTCACTCAAAGTGGTAGAATGCTAGCCTTGAGCAAAAGGGCTCAGGGACAGTACCCAGGTCCCTAGTGACTGGCAGTAAGTAAGTAAAAATAAAAATAAATGGAAGAAAGAAAGGAAAGGAAGAAAGGGAGAAAGAAGATAGAAGAAAAAAGGAAGGATGAAGGGAGGAAGGAAGGAAAAAAAAAGGAAGGTATAAAAGGGAGGAAGGAAAGAAGGGAAGCAAGTTATGTTAAAAGAAAGGACATTATTTCTAGTCTCTAGGCTTTAATATTTTTGTTTCCTTTACGGAAAACCAGGACAAAAGAAAAGAACAATGTATGGTAAAGTGATCCTCAAAAAAATAAACTGGTGGCTAGAATCAGGTTTCTTGTTGCATCCAGAGAAATGAGGAAGTTGGTGCCCCCTGGGTGGAGAGTTGATTGTATCTAAGTGGAAGGGGCTAAGTAGGAACTCAGGTGAGCAGGGCAGGGTGTGGACGTTGCTGTGGTTCGAATGTCAAAAAGCAAGACAGGTAATGCCTAAAACTGGCTTTATGAAACTTGCAGATTTGTAACAAAAATCTTTCTGGAGATTATAATGTCTTCCATCAGCCTGGGACTTAGTTCTTGTGAGAAGGGTTTAGAATCACCTAAGTACTTCTTAAAATATAGCTTCTGGGGTTCTAAGCCTCAGAGTCCTGAGTAATTCTCACATCTGTTGTTGCTGTTGTTGTTGTTTGGCCAGTCCTGGGGCTTGGACTCAGGGCCTGAGCACTGTCCCTGGCTTCTTTTTGCTCAAGGCTAGCACTCTGCCACTTGAGCCACAGCGCCACTTCTGGCCATTTTCTATATAAGTGGTGCTGGGGAATTGAACCCAGGGCCTCATTTATACGGGGCAAGCACTCTTGCCACTAGGCCATATCCCCAGCCCCCTGTTGTTGTTGTTTTTAAACTGGTTTTTAAATTTTTTTTTGTCTTTTCTGTTTTGGTACTGGGGATTGAACCCAGGATGTTGCACTTGCTAGGCAAGTGCTTTGCCACTGAATTACATCCCAGCTCTAATTCTCACATCTGGATCAAGAATGGAATGTGTCTTTCTAAAGGGTAGTCAGGTTGATTTATCAGATAAAGACAGCTAAGGGAGTGCATCAATCCTCCTAGAATGTGTAGTGGTGGGTAGAGTGATGAGTTCACCATTCTTGTGCCTAATCTCTGCGAGGCTCAGGAGCAGAAATATGGGACATCAGTGGGGAACTTCCTATGTGGTTTTACAAAATGGCACCATAATATCTATGTGACCATTCTAACATAATGACAACCTATAGGATTATGACCTGAAGGGTTGTTAAGTTGTGGTCACATTTCTACAGAAATGTTTCTTATGGAAAACCAACTGATGTCCCTCATAATCCCTGTAATAAGATACTGTGTCCTGACGAGGAAAGCTAATCACATCTCAAGTCTCAGAATGACACTATGAATGGAACAACTTGCTTGGTACTGTGCTAGGAACTCCTCTTATACCACGTAAATATGTCTTAGGTGATTGATGATTGAGGAGTGACACAAACAGAATAAATGGTAACACTCTTATAAATGAGATTTTCACTAGAAAGAATCTCTCAGCTCATTACTATGAAAAAAATGCATGAGGTAGTGAACTTGAAAGGAGGAAAGATTAGTTGTAGCTCAGAGTTTCAGAAATGTCAGTCTATCCATTGATCACCTGGCTCGGTTGTTTTGAGGCCTGTTGAGTCAGAACAGCATGGTTCCAATAGCCCCTTCAAGGTCACACCCCCTCTCACTAGGCCCCGCCCTTTAAGGATCCACCACCTCTTAAGAGTGACTAGGGCTGACAGTCATGCCTCCAACACATAGCCTTTGGGGGAACAGCAACAATCCAAACTTTAGTAGAATGATTCCCAGATCTGCACCCTGCCCCTTCTAAAACAATCATGTCATGTTGATCTGCTCACGTGTTCCTGTCCACCTTCAGTCTCATTTATATGTATATATTGTTCTTATGCTGTAACTCAACCATGGGTTGAATCTTTTTCCTTTGTATGACATCATATGATGTTTCAAACTAAGGAATAATTTATAAGATTTATAAATGTCTAACAAGCTCAACATAGACAGAATTGCTTATGGAGAGGATGTTCTCTCATTTTGAAGTAGACTAATTCCAATTCTGTTCTTAGCATTAAAGGTAGTTACATGAATAATAAATGAGCAATTAGTATGAATTATAGATGAGAACTAATGGATGAATATATAGTTCAGTTGGATATTGGCCCAAGGAAAAGCCCAGTGTGTAAAGAGATGATTTGATTTCATTTTAACTTAGGGTAATGTGAATAAAATCTACTGTTTTACAATGCCAAAACAGATTTAAATTATAGATCAATGGTCAATATAATTATAGATAAGCATAGTGCTACCAGATAGTCTGTAAGAAAGGAGATCAAAGTTGCTTGAGAGGGAGGGAAGGGGTGACATTGTCCGAAAAGAAATGTACTCTACCCGACTTATGTAACTAAGCTCTTTGTACATCACCTTTATAATAACAATATTTTTTAAAAACCAAAACATTAATCTAGCCCTCTTTACAAACAATGTCAGTTGTTTTCAGATATTGTGATGGGGGGGTATTAATGAAGACATGAAATCATAAAATGGCTATTTAATGTATTTTCCACTGTTGCATTTGGTATAAGACTTGGTAATATGCTTACTCATCTAATGTCAAGTATATGTACCAAACTGTCTAACAAGTAATGGATTTATTTATTTATTTGTTCATGTTTGTGCTGGTACTGGGCCTTCAACCAGGACCTCACTGCTCTCTCTAGGCTTTGTCACTCAAGGCTGTCACTTTGTCACTTGAGCTATAGTTCCACTTACATCTTTTTCCTGTTTCATTGGAGTCTCAAGGACTTTCATGCCTCATTTGGCTTCCAACCACAGTCTTCAAATCTCAGACTCCTGAGTAGCTAGGATTACAGGCATGAGCCACCAGCTGTAAAAAGTAAAGCCACTAGCTTTACTTTTTTTCTGTAGCTCATAGATTGAAACTCACCCTTGCCGTGGAGGGCTGTGGCCATCATTCAATTTTTTTTTTTTTTTTTTTTTTTTTTTGGCTGCTAAGCTGAGGCTTGATCTCAGGGCCATGGTACTACCTCTGAACTGTTTTACTCAAGGTTAGCACTCTAACACTTTCAACCACAGCTCCATTTTGGCTTTTTGCTGGTTAACTGGAGATACATCTTACTGACACTTCTGCCCAGGCTGGCTTTGAACTGACATCCTCAGATCTCAGCCTCCTGAGTAGCTACCAGTGCATCATCATCTTCCTTCTTTACTAGGTTCACAAGTTCCTCAGTAATTGAGATGATGGGTGTTCATCGTCACTACTGGGGAGACTTTGGTGTAGATGCTATAAACGCTTCAGTGCCTTATCACATCTAAGAGGATTTTCACTGTGTTTTGGTTGCTAGAACTTTCTTTCAACGCTAAGTTATTTGATGGTGGTGGGGAATAAGAGGAGGTTAAAATAGTAATAAGGAAAATCAGAGCTGGGTGTCAGTGACTCGTGTCTGCAATCTTAACAATTAAGGAGGGTGGGATCTCATAAAGGCAGTTTTCAGCCTGCCCAGGAAGACACATCGGTGAGACTCTTACCTCCAGTTAGCCAGCAAAAAGCCAGAAACAGTGCTTTGGCTCAAGTGGTAGAGTACCAGCCTTGGGAGGAAAAAGCTCAGAGATAGTGACTAGGCTCTTGACGCCTGCGCCCGCACGCGCACGTGCACACACACACAAAGATAAATAAAAAGGTTTTATAAAAAATTAAGAGGTTGGAAGTACAGATGTAGCTCAAGGCATAGAGTACTAGCCTCGAGGAAAAGGAGCCCATAGATAGTACTCAGGCCCAGAATTCAAGCCCCAGGACCAGAAAAAAAAAAAGTTAAATAATGAGAATGAGAGGATAATATTAATTTAAGTGTCATTTCAAATAATGGTGGAGGCAAACAAATGGATTCTTTCATTGAAATAAACCCTTGGAAATATAAAGAAATAATGATAAAGAAATTGCTGGTATTTGTGATATGCATACTATTATGTGTTTTTTTTAAAAGTCCTATTAAAATGCATTTGAATTCTTCAGACATGCTTCTTTTAAAAATATTCTGCACTTCCTCTTATCCCAGCGCCTTCTCTTGCTTGGTCTGGGTTACACAGGTTTGGGATATGAGAATGACATGAAGGTGATCTATCACATGAATGACCCAGCCTGGTTTCTCTCCTGAAGAATCAGAATTTGGTGCTCCAATGCTTGCCCCACTTACTGCTGCCTTGTGTTTGAATGAAGTTGGATTTTTGTTTTATCTCAAGAAATATGATGTGCTTTTCTTAAATTCTTCTGTGTTTTAATGATGATAATGTGGATACTAATAGTGATGGTCCAGGAAGCCAGTACAAAAGAAATGAGTGAATGTTACACTTACAAGGCTTGTAGAAAATTCTTATCAAACTGCATATAATACTTGGAAAAGTACAAATTACCTCAGAAGTTTTTATTAAGACTCAATTTTCTTCTTCATTTCTTGAGTTCTTTACAAAATAAAGGACATTATAGGTAATTTTGAACGGAATTTTATGAAATGGTTAAGTTTGCATCATCATTATTATTATTATTTTATGACCATTCTGGGGCTTGAACCCAGTGTCTCAAACTCTCATTTGGCTTTTTTTTTTTTTGCTCAAGTTTTCCATTCTACTTACTCCTTAAGCAAAAGCTTCATTCCCAGCTTTTTGATGGTTAATTGGAGATAGTCTCATGGAGGATTTCCCCCCAGCCTGGCTTCAAATCCCGATTCTCAGATCTCAGCCTCTGAGGTAGCTAGGATTACAGGCGTGAGCCATCAGTGTGGGCTAAATTTGCACTTAATTTAATCTCTGCTTAGTTGTTCCAATTGCTGTTTTCCAGTCATTGCTCCACAAGTTCCACTGGAAAGAGAAACAGGGCCTGGATTCACACTGAATTGTTATCTTTCTCATTTAAATTTTGACTCTCCCAAACACTGAAGAGAATGACAAGATTATCAACATTGGGACAGCTTAATAGAGGTAGTCAGTAAGTAGAAGTGAATTTCCCAGAGCGTTCAATTTCATCAAACATGGCTGCGAGTGGCTAGTTTCCTAAGCCACATTTGCAAACTAACATCTTGACATGATAGACATAATCTATAGAATTTTCATGACTGTTGCTCGAGGCTCACATTGGTCAAAGCACTTTATTTCTTCTTTAGTGGATGAACAAATCAAATAGAGGGAAGATATAACAAAGCTAATTACAGCAGATGTATAAGGAAGAGCTCTTAACTTTGTTTCTTGTGGATGACCTCATGTGAAAATGGAATGATAAATCATTATGATGAAAACTTCCTGTGTGATGTAATCTCATATTTCAAATGCAAGATATTAGTCACACTCTTCCACTTTACTTGTCTAAAAGTTATAATTGGACTCTTGTTACCTAGATTAGAAAGAGATAACATAAAGGCTGGGGATGTAGCTGAGTTGTGGAGTGTTTGGCTAGAATTCTCAAGGTCCTAAGTTTAATACCCAGCCCCTTGAAAAGAAAAAAGAGAGGCTTGAGGAAAGAGAGAACATTTTATTTAGCACTGATAGAAGGTTGTTAATTATTCCCCCTCCCAAAAATAGAGTGTGATACTCATTTTAAAAAAGCATGGAGCCATGTGCCAGGACTTCTGTAATTCCAGCTACATATGAGGATAAGATCTGAGGATCCTGGTTTGAAGCCAGCCTGGGCAGAAAAAAAATCCAAAAGACTCTTACCTCCAATTAACCAGCAAAAAGTTGAAAGTGGATCTGTGGCTAAAGTGGCACAGTGCCAGCCTTGAGCACAAAAAGCTTTGGGACAGCTCTCAGGCCCTAAAGTCAAGCTCCAGGACAGGTATACACACACACACATACACACACACACACACACACACACACACACACACACACACACCAAAAAGATAATTAAAATAAATAAATAAAACTAAATGAGTGAGTGGTAATGGGTCCTAGCATCTTTCTACTTTGTACTATAGAGTTTTGCCAAAGGCTCAGATTTAGAATCAAAGGTTTTCTTCTTCTCTTCTGATTTCAGGTCTTACTTGTGTTTCCTAACACATTCCATATAATTTTCTTGGCATGTATTTTCAGAAAGCATGGAAAATACCTTGATATGGAAAATACATGTTTAAAATGGTGGGGGGGCTTTGCGCTTTATAAACATTTTGGGGTTTTACTCAATGACTTGTAATAGCGGGTGTGAAGACACAGGAAGAAGTCTCATCAAAGATTCCTATCCCCACATTGGGGAGATGGAGGCTGTGTATGTAGTAAAGACAAATCATAAAGGCCTAAGGTTTGTTCAGATTTTTCTGCTAATAGAGCTACAATGAGGGTTAATATATTGCATTACAATTAATGATTTTTTTTCCTTCAATGGGAGTGAAGATAAATTGGTGGCTGAAGGAGTAAGTCCAGATCCGATGAAGTGTGATGGGCCTGTGATTGTTTGTTGCTATGTGTGCCGGTATTGGGGCTTGAACTTATGACCTCCCACTATTACTTGGCTTTTTCACTCAAGGCTAATGCTGTCATAAAATGATTGCGCACAACCCAAGCTGCTCTGTCTATGGAATAACCCAATCTTTACTTGTGCTCCACAAACAAACACACACAAAGGCTGGTGCTCTATCACACAAACCACACCTCTACTTCCAGTTTTTTGTTTGTTTATTGGAAATAAGAATCTCATGGACTTTTCTGAGCCGGCTGGCTTTAAACCTCCATCCTCAGCTCAGCCTCCTTAGTAGCAAGGATTACAGGCATGAGCCACCAGCAGCTGCCTTTTATTGTTGATTTTATCAGTGAATATTGAATCCTTCAAATGGGTAGGATGTATTTTTCCTTTGAGAGCCAGCCAATGTAATAAATTTGTTTGTTGGTGTCAGCGTCATTTTTTGTGCACATAAACAGAGATGCTTTTATTGCCCTTGAAAATCAGAAAAGAATAAAGTTTCCTATAGGACACCATGAGAATAAGAACACCCAACATAATAACAGTGTGTTGGCCTATCATTGTGTGTGTGCATGCGCATATGAGCGTGCATACACACTTTGAGTACTTGAAGTTAGGGCCTCACCCTCTGGCTTTTTCTCAAAGACTAGCACTCTACCACTTAAGCCATACCTCCACTTCTGGCTCTTTGGTGGGTAATTAGAAATAAGAGTCTCAAGTACTTTTCTGCCCAGGCAGCTTATGAAATGCAATCCTCAAATCTCAGCCTTCTGACTAGCTAGGATTACAGGCATGAGCCACTAGCTGCTGGCTTTGAATTTTTCTGATGGATGAAAGGATGGATGTGACCCTGCAAACATAAACTTCAGATAAACCAATCTGGTTGCTAATAATATCTTTCAGTAACTTTTCTCTTTGATATACAAGAATTGCACAATAGAAATTGAGTAACACAACTTTGTGGTGGTGAGGACACATTGTTGTTTTGGGTAGCTCCCAAGTATTTGCTATTTGTTTGGGGAAACTGTAGCAAGGGGACAATTACAGAGATTACCATGTTAATCAGTTAATTTAGAATCAATTTTGCACACCAGAACTTATGCATAAAAATATGTGGGATAGATTAGCTGAAAGCAGATCCATCTGCATGTGATTATTTTGTTTATCAATTTCAGACTTGTTGGCACATATGGTTTTAAACATTTCAAATGGTTTTTTTCTTTCTGTATCATCATTACTGGAAGCAAGACTTAGCAGTTTGAGAGCTTGTTTGGAGGTTCTAGCAGGGGAGCGCAGCTATACCCTTGACTGAAGACCTGTCCTCCTCTATGGGGGATGGTCGTCCTCTTCGACCGAGCGCGCAGCTTCGGGAGGGATGCACATGGAGTGGTGAGGGAGGAAGGGGACACCCGCCTAGCCAGCCAGATCAGGCGAATCAACCCTGGCGATCAATGGGATGACAGATGTTGCAGCCAGATCGCCCTCACATCCAGACTTATCAGTTTGAAAGTGCTAGTCTACAGTATTGAGCTGGAACCTTGAAGCATGCAAACTTCTCTTTCTACATACTAGAAACCACAGAGTACATGAGACTTCTAGCTTAGAGTGGTATTAGCTGAGTTCAGAGCAGAGCCTAAGCCTTACAGGGCCTCTGCCATGATTCTGGTACAAAGCTATTCAGATATTCTTCCCTCCTTTCTGAGGTAACTTGGGATTGAACTTGGGCCTTGTAATTGTTAGGCAGGTGATTTTACCACTCGAACCACACCTCCAACTGCCTTTTCTATTGATTGTTTTCATGGTTAGGATCTTAGGTCTGGGTCACCTGGATGGTGATCCTCCTTCTTATGAACATGTTTGCCACACTGGATTCAGCCATTCTGCTGGATCAGGAATATAAATTGTTAGTTGTAAAGATGCCATACAATAATACAATCTTCAGTATTGATTGACGTTGTCAGGTAATCAATCCAAGTTCTAATCTGATGTTTTGATTCCCTGGAAATTTACATAGTCCAGTCGTTTCCCTTTCCTTTCCTTCGACATCCATCTTTGTTGATGTCTCCCATCTTTACAAATCCAAGTGCTTTGATAAGAATTTGTGCTTCCATTTGATAAATCTAGGATGGACCACATATTTCCAAAGGCGGAGGACTAGGCAAAGCCAAGCCTGTTTTCTGGATTGGGCTGTATTCCCATGATAGGCGCGGTATCTGTTGTCAAGGAGATAAAGAAAATATACTGCTGGGTGAAGGAGACATCTGGAGGGCAGTGCGACCTCAAGATAGCAGCTGCTGTCATGGGGGATGTTTTCCATGTTTAACATGAAATTCTCTGGTTTTAGTTATACTGTATTTAAAAAAATGCTCTTGGATGATAAAAATGTCTTAGTTAAGTCATTTCCTAAAGGGTTTAAATAAGAAATAAGTTTAAATCATCATAGTTGACAGTCAAATGATCTTCAAGATGAGGGGAATAGTTCAGTGGTGGAGCACTTGCCTATCATGTATGATGCTGCCTCATGTCTAATCCCCAGGTTTCAAAAGAAAAAGAAAAGGAAATAGAGAACTGGATACTGGAGGCACATATCTGTGATTCCAGGCAGCTGAGATCTGAGGGTCAGAGTTCGAAGCCAGCCCAAGGAGAAAGTGTATGAGACTCTTATTTCTAATTAACCAGGAAAAAACTAGAAGTAGAGACATGTCTCAAGTGGTAGAGCACCAGCCTTGAGTGAAAAAGCTAAGAAAGAGCTGAAGGCCCTGAGTTCAAGCCCTAATATTGGCATATACACACACATAACACACACACACACACACACACACACACAGACAAAGAGAGAGAATAGAGAGAAAGAGAGAGGAAGAAGAGAATCCTCATTAAAAGTGCATCTAGGGCTGGGGATATAGCCTAGTGGCAAGAGTGCCTGCCTCGGATACACGAGGCCCTAGGTTCGATTCCCCAGCACCACATATACAGAAAACGGCCAGAAGTGGCGCTGTGGCTCAAGTGGCAGAGTGCTAGCCTTGAGCGGGAAGAAGCCAGGGACAGTGCTTAGGCCCTGAGTCCAAGGCCCAGGACTGGCCAAAAAAAAAAAAAGTGCATCTAACTCTTTGAATTCCATTTAATTTTCAAATAGTGACTCATTTGAAAACATTTTAAATATGATTTGGCTATAAAAGTACGTACTGTGTAATATATACCTATTTTGGTAACGGAATCATGATGAAAGGAGAGGCAAAATACAACTTTGTATAATGAGATATAATCATACTCTCAGGCTTCTTTGGGTGGTAGCTAACACAATTCCTACAAAAGGAATCAACAACTTGAAACAGGAATTCTTTCAAGCTTCTTATGAGGTAAGTGTGTGGTTATTAACAGTATGATTTAGGCATGCAGGTATTTGTATGTTCTTACAAATGTAAGTAGAGGAGTGAATAGCTATCTTTTTAGGTGTGCAGGTTGTCTGCACACCTAATGTATGACCACAAGCTGAGGCTACTCCAGCTTACAATATTGTTCTTTGCATTTTTCTTGAAAAGAGCAACTTGCCAGATATTCTAGGACCTCAAATGCCTACAGTCAGCACAGGGCAGTAGTTTCTGCTGGAGTAGAATTTTCCAGAAGGCAGGCATATATTATGAAGATTCCATCACAAGAAAGAAACTCTGGGGGCTGGGAATATGGCCTAGTGTAAGAGTGCTTGCCTTGTATATATGAAGCCCTGGGTTCGATTCCCCAGCACTACATATATAGAAAACGCCCAGAAGTGGCGCTGTGGCTCAAGTGGCAGAGTGCTAGCCTTGAGCAAAAAGAAGTCAGGGACAGTGCTCAGGCCCTGAGTCCAAGGCCCAGGACTGGCAAAAAAAAAGAAAGAAAGAAAGAAAGAAAGAAAGAAAGAGACTCTGTTTAGAGCTATCCACATTAATGGGCTGGAATGTCAAGGGCAGGATAATGTAGGCTCAGAGAGCCATAATCTTTTTTGGGGTATGTGGGATGCATGTTAAATTGGTGTATCTTCTACTTTTCCCATTTTCTTCTTTTTACTCTCATCCTCTGGTTAAGGATCCTTTTGCTCATGAGCACTGGTGCCGGATGACATGAAGTGGGTATAGTAATGTGCTGAGTTTTTTTTTGTTGTTGTTGTTGGTTTTTTTTTTTTTGTCCATTCTTGGTTTTACTCTTTGTTGAGCCTCATTGATAAAAATGTCTAACATTTTAAGTTATCCATAGTTATCATTGCTTATCTGCTTTGACTTTAGTTTCCCTTTTCTTTTTTGTGTTCGTTCCTCTCTTTCTCTCTTTTCTCTCTTCTCCTCCTGCCCAACCTGAGTGCTGAGATTATAGACGTGTACAACTATGCCCCCCCTTTTCTCTCCTCTCCTTTTACCTACTGTTATCTCTCCATTTGTTCATAATCATGCTATGAAGATGATTTGCAGGTCATTTATAAACTCATACTGAACACAATGATGAATTAGAAATAAGCATGGGGCTGGGGATATAGCCTAGTGGCAAGAGTGCCTGCCTCGGATACACGAGGCCCTAGGTTCGATTCCCCAGCACCACATATACAGAAAACGGCCAGAAGCGGCGCTGTGGCTCAAGTGGCAGAGTGCTAGCCTTGAGCGGGAAGAAGCCAGGGACGGTGCTCGGGCCCTGAGTCCAAGGCCCAGGACTGGCCAAAAAAAAAAAAAAAAAAAAAAGAAATAAGCATGAAAGAAGACTTTCTTCTGGTCAACTAAATGAGAACATGACATCAGCAAACACTGACTCTACCTTAGGGCACATCAATGATTCTTTAATACATCTTTTTAGTTTGAGAATTACATTTACTAAAAGCGTCTTGTCATCTAGAATTTGGAGCTTTTCCAAAACATACGAAGTCTAAGATCATGTGTGTAGGTATGGGTTATAGCAAATAGCAACAATAAATGAAAACACATGGAGAATTTTTTATCTACAAGTAAAATATGAGTCAACTTCTTTGCTAAACTATCTTTCAAATGAAAAATCGTTGTATTTCTTGGGAAGATGAAAATGTGACTGTGTGTGTGTGTGTGTGTGTGTGTGTGTGTGTGTGTGTGTGTGTGCTGGTCCTGGGAGTTGAACTCAGGACCTGGGCTCTCTCTCTGGGCTTTGTTATTCAAGGCTAGCACTCTGTCATTTAAACCACAGCTCCGGTTTTCCCTGGCTTTTTCTGCTGGTTAACTGAAGATCCCAGTCTCACAGACTTTTCTACTTAGGCTGGCTTCAGATTGCCATCCTCAGATCTCAGTCTCCTGAGTAGCTCGGATTATGTGTGTGAGCCACCCGCACCCAGGCTGGGGTATTTTAATTGGTCAATACTGCTGTAGTCATATTAAGTAGAATGTATATGTGCTTCTGTCACTGCTGTGGCTTACTAAATGTTAGTGGGAAAGGGAGGAAACGAAATGTATCAGCTCTCACGGATCACTGTACAGATACGTTTAACTGGTTGTCAACTGCTTGTCGCCAGGCCCAGCATCGCCTGCCATTCGCCTGGCCGGAGGGAGCGGTGGGCACGAGGGGCGGGTGGAGCTGTACCGCGCTGGCCAGTGGGGCTCCATCTGTGACGACCAATGGGACTCTGCTGATGCTGAGGTGGTCTGCAGGCAGCTCGGCCTCAGGTTTGTTTTTCCCGCTCTCATTTTACTTTGGGTCTATTAATTCCATACCCAAAAGGCAGGTGCTGCTTGTTTCAATTGCACGTTTCCTTGACCAGAACTAAAAGGCTGCTTCTCTGTCCTAAAGCAGGAGGCTCCCTGAAGAGCAAGCACTCTGTAGCTGGGACCTGTCTGTAGTCTGAAGGAGAATGATGTTTTCTTGGGGGGGCGGAAATCCCCTATTTTTATTATAATTCATTAACATTTAACTGGTGGTTAAATTATATGTAATTCATGTCTTTATAGTGTGTATAGAGATATATACTATATATTCATATATATGGATGTATATATATATTGTATATACAAAGGAAGTAGTTTTCATATAGGGAATGGAAGGGAGGACTTCAGGAAATACAGTAACATAACCACCAACATGGCATGCTTTTTAAGTTGGGATTATTCTGGAATATTGTTACAATTTCAAATTTTCTATCCTTGTCTTGTGATTCTCAACATGAGCATAACAAAACTAAACTTTTTGTTGTTGTTGTCTTGTTTTGCTTTTAATAGGGCTTGAACTCACAGCCTGGGTTCTGTTCGGTAGCTTTCTTGCTCAAGGCTAGTGCTCTAATATTTGAGCCACAGCTCCACTGCTGGTTTTCTGGTGGTGAATTGGAAATAAGAATCTCATGGACTTTCCTGCCCATGCTGGCTTTGAACCACAATCCTCAGATCTCAGTCTCCTGTGTAGGTAGGATTATAGGCATGAGCCACCAGTGCCCTGCCAAAACAGAAAAGTTAATCTAAAATTATATTAGTATATCTTTCTAAAGTGAATAATTTAGTATCCATATTTAAGAAGTTACATTTCACACCTTGTGGGAGCCCCTTGCTATGCAGATTTATCTGTAAATGTATCATTTTGTCCTGTGAACCATTTTCCTTGACATCACAGCATGAACCTTGAACTATGTGTGTTCATTGTTTTGGAATTTTTTTTTTTACAGTTGTCTCATGTCTTTTCCAAAACCTAATGTTTACACTGAATTATTTCAAAGTATATACATGTTAACATTTTATCTCTAAGTACTCTAGTGTGCATCTTTTAAAAATAAGAACATTGTCTTACATAAGCAAATTGCCATTATGGTGAATTCAACTGGTAATCATTCTTAGTATAGTTTGATTTCTCATGACACTCAAGTTTTCCTTTTTGGCCCCACAGTGTTCTTGATGGATTGTTTGCCCAAATCAGAATTTGCTGCAGGACTGTGCAATGTCTCTGGATCTTCTGTTTCTGACTCTTAATAGAATACACACACACACACACACACACACACACACACACACATATATGATATGAGATTAAGCTAGTTGTGGAGTTCTACCTGCTGAATTTGTCCCATTTCTTCTCACTCATGTCATGTAGTCTACTTCCTAGGTTCTTGTAGTTCCTGAAGTTGAAAGTTCGGTTGATCCTGATTCCATTCTCTGATTAATATATTTCTGTAGAGAAAAGACAAGCTGTAGTATTTTTTTTAAGAAATTGCATATGAATTTAAATGATAGACTGAATATTAATTACATTTTCAGTCATCAGAATGGTTATAAAAATTCATGTGATCTGGGGCTGGGGATATGGCCTAGTGGCAAGAGTGCCTGCCTCATATACATGAGGCCCTGGGTTCAATTCCCCAGCACCACATATACGGAAAATGGCCAGAAGTGGCGCTGTGGCTCAAGTGGCAGAGTGCTAGCCTTGAGCAAAAAAACAAAGCCAGGGACAGTGCTCAGGCCCTGAGTCTAAGCCCCAGGACTGGCCAAAAAAAAAAAAAAAAAAAAAAATTCATGTGATCTAGGCACTGGTGGCTCACATCTGTAATCCTAGCTACTCAGGAGGCTGAGATCTGAGGATCGTGGTTCAAAGCCAGCTGGGGCAGGAAAGTCCATGAGACTCTTATTTCCAGTTAACCATCAGAAAACCAGAAGTGGTGCTGTGGTTCAAGTGATAGAACACTAACCTTCAGCTGAAGAGCTCAGGGACAGTGCCCATACCCAGAGTTCAAGCTCCACAAAGCACATAAGAGTCAAAGTTTGTTTTTTTTTCATCTGCATGAATAGCTCTTAAAGATCATGTTGAACTGGGTGCTGGTAGCTCACATCTGTAAACCTGGCTAATCCAGAGGCTGAGATCTGAGGATCAAAGTTTAAAGTCAGCCTGGGTAGGAGAGTCTGAGACTCTTATCTCCAATTAATCACTAAAAAGCTAGAAGTGGAGGTATGGTTCAAGTGATAGAACACTAGGCTCGAACAAAATATAGTCAGGTGAGAGTGTGAGGGCTTGAGTTTATGCCCAAGTACTGACACAAAATAATCATTATTAAAGCTGGGGTGCTGGTACATCACCCCTGTAATCCTAGTTACTCAGGAGGCTGAGATCGGAGGATCACAGTTCAAAACCAGCTCTGGGCTGGAAAGACCATGAGATTCTTATCTCCAGAGAACCAGAAGTGGAGCTATGGTGCAAAGTGATAGAGTTCTAGGCTTGAGCCAAAGAGCTCAGGGCAGTGCCCAGACTCTGAGCTCAAGCTATATGACCAACTCCAATAGTGAATGGTAGAGAGAGAAAACAGACTCACAAGGACATTAATGTTAAACATTCAGGTGGGTTAAGAAGGATGTTAATGTCTATTCTCAAGGATTAACTCATTGCTGTCTTTCTATAAGGAGATTCATGTTTGGAGCAATGATTAAAGGCTTCAGGGGCTGGAGATTTAGCTCTGCGGAAGAGCACCTGCCTGGTGAGCGCAAGGCCCCAAGTTCAGTCCTCAGCTCTGGAAAAAAACACCCCAGAACTATAAAGGCTTCAATCATAGCGAAGGTTTTCTCTGGGAATTCCCCATAGCAAATACAATTGTGTGAGTGTATTGGTCAGCTTTGTGTTGCTATAACACATACCTGAGACAGTCAGCTTGAAGAGGAAAGTTCATTTACTCTCACAGTTGTGGGGTTTCAGTTCATGGTCAATTGTTCCCTTTGCTTTTTGGGCCTGAGGGAGGCAAAACAACATGGCTAGGGTTATGTGATGTGCTAGCAACCTGCTTGCCTTAGGCTGGAACATGAAGAGAGAAGAGAAGAGGAAGCCGTGGGTTCCACAGTGTTCCTCCAGGGTGAGCTCTTAGTGTCCACCCTTTAATGGTGTGTCTTGTTAGAAACACAGCCTGAGGACCAAGCTTTTAACACTGGTGGTTGGGGACACATCCAAACAATAGCAAAAGGCAATCAAGAGTTTCCACCAGCTATAGATCTCCTTTCTGTTGTAGGGAGCAGAGCTGACTCCATTTTGACTAGGGAAACATAGTAGGAAATGTTGGGGGGAGTAGATTAGGTCAACCTGACCCCAAAATTCTGCTTCTGTAAATGGCTTGCTTAACTTACTATTTGCTCTACCCGCTGTGTCAACTTCCTACATCTGTGCCATGCTTGCTTTGTTGCATGCCCTACCTCCTGCGTCAGCCTACATCTGTGAACTTATTGCGTGCTCTACCCCCTGCATCCATCAACCCCGTACATCTGTGCCATGCTTTTGCCTTTATAGACTCCAATTTGAGGACTGCTCAGGGGCACGGTGGCAGCTCCTGAGTTTGTGCTGTGTCCCTGGCTGGGCAGTTTGATTTTTGCTTCCCCAACAAACCCATCTTTTTTCTCTGAGTGGTGGACTCTTGGGGGGATGTGGAGCCTCCCCCACCCAACCTGTAACTTTTATTGGTTCCCTGACTGGGAAGAGTCCTTAACCACCTTCTATTTTGGGGGAAGATGCCCATGTGAAGAAAAGAAACCTCTGGAGGTGTAGGCAGAGGTGCAGGTGTCTTGTGTGTCTGAGCTTGGTCTGTGTTTGTGTCTGTTTCTGGGCCTGTGGGCCTGTCTATAAGTCTGTGAGCCCATCTGTGTGGTTCTGTCTGTATTGGAAAAGTGCACTGTTTGTGGACCTAAGGCAGAGAGAAGCTGGCTGCAGGAGCTCTCTAAGGCTGGGGTGGTTAAGGGATGCCTTGACCCCCCTTCTGAAGGTCCTCATAGTGGAGGACATGTATGTTGATCTTGTTCCTCGTTCTGTGTATGGTTGTGTCTGTGTATGGTTTTGCTTGCTACTCTTTTTCTGACTCATCAACCCACCTGGGCTGATGTCCAGCAACTCCTAGACATTTTCTTCACCACTGCAGAGAAAGGCCAGATTCTCCAGGAAGCCAAAGAGCTGGGAGAGGAGTTTGAGCCTCATGACAGGAGGCCAGAGAAGGAAAGAGGAAGTAGCAGGGTCAGTGCTATCTATTATAGTCTATCTTCTCTGTGAATTCCTCAGCAGCGGCCTTAAATCTTCCATATCTCTCTGTGTCTCTGTCCTGTTTTGTGTTATGTTTTTCTGAATTCTGTGTTTGCCTTAGTCTTGAGTCTCTTGTGTTCAGTCTTGTGTCTCTATAGGGGACCTCAGAGCCTGCTTTGTGCTGTGTCCCTTCTGTAATGAGGCAGCTGGGAGTGTGCAGGCAAGTGAGGATATTGTACTAACATCTAGCTAAAGTTAACAAATTGAAATTGTGAAGTGCTCCTACCTAAAATTGGCCTAAGATAGTCAGGCCACCTGGTGGGCTAAGAGATCACCCTCTGGTACCTTCCAACTGAAGGTACTTACAGGGTCAATTGATGTGTAAAATGCTCTAGTAAATTGGGCTAAAGACTACAGTCAAGTGCTGTCTGTGGGCTGAGTCTTAGTCCAGGGAACCCCCTTCCAGCTATCTCAGCAGAAAAGTATTGTGTTTTATCTTAAATCCTGATCACCTGCAAGTGTAAGATTGGCAAAATATCTCTTGAAAATGTATGGCCTAATGATCATTTTTGTGCTCTTTAAGATCTTATTGCATGAATGTGTGTGTGTGTGTGTGTGTGTGTGAACATGTTCAAGAGGAAAAACTGTCAGCATGATATAAAAATGGGTGAGCTTAGCTCCAAAATGGTCATCAAGTTTGGGCGTTACCAAAAGTCTAAAAGGATATTGCGTTGTGTTGTTTTAAAGAGAAACAACAGTTAAAAAGATTTTCTGTAATTTGTGGTTGAAAAATTTGGCATCTTAATGCATAAGGCTGTGGCACTGTCATCAAGCTATCTGGTTTAGCAAAGGCATTGGGAACTTGAAATTTATTTCTACTGTTAAAATTTGGGACTAAATGTTAGAAATTTGGATATTAATGATTATCACGGGTAAAGAACTGCTTGGGTTTCTCAGGAAAGGACAGGAAAAACCTGGGGCAGGCCTGTGAGCCTATCCTCAGGAGTGAGCCATGATATGGCAAATGTGTAGCTTAGCCAGTCCACACATGGTGGGACAGGCCCTGGGGGAAGTCCATGATGGGACAGGCCATAGGGGGAGTCCATGCATGGTGGAAGAGGGTAAGCTGGCACCTAGGCAGTTCAAGCTCTAAGAAGTCAGATGAGTATATGCCCATTCTGTAGGAGAGGCCAGTGGAGGCCTTTCTTCATCCTGTCTCTTGTTTTCAGATGAATACTGGAAACCTGATGGTAAAAATGAATGATTCAATTGGTATTTCTAAAACTGCCCCTTGGGAGGTATTAAAAATTGGAAAAGTTTTAAAAAGGTTAAAAAAAAGTTTATTTGTATTGAAGAGTTAAAGTAAACCCCATTTTCAGGCAGCCCCCATTTTGTTGTCTGTTTAAACTATGAGTAACCCAGGCCACCAATTATCCGGGCTAGCAGGACAAGCTTATTAGGGCCCAACTGGTCAGGAAACTCCCTGCTTAACTCTAACTGCCTGGGAATGCTTAACTTTAACCGCCCCGGAATGCCTTGAGCCCTGAGCCAATCAGATTTATGCCCGTATCCTAATCTTGTTTGAACACCTGATTGCTTTAACTTTGTTTTTTTGTCTTTATAAGCTCTGTGAAATCTCAGCTCGGGCCTTCCTTCTAACCTCCACTGTGTCAGTGGGTAGGACGAGGCCCGATCTGCAGCTTGCCTGAATAAAGCCTTGCTTTTGCATTTCAGGAACGTCTGGCTCTCAGTGGTCTTCTTGGTGGTCTTCTTGCGACTTGGTCATAACAGTATGATGTAACTTGATTTCGATGCCATTTTGCAATTTGGATGTATTGAAAAAGCGAAGATGCTAAGTTGGATTCTTGTGTTTGTAATTCCTGCATTAAGGAAAACCTCAATTGAGTTCAGATGTTCTAGGCAGTAATTCATACTGAAGAAAAAAAATGGCTTTTAAAATAAGTAGCCTGAAGCAAAGGCCACAAGGAAGGACAGACGATTCCTACAAGTTTGTCAGATGTAACTTTGACCCTTAAGTTCCAGGATGGGATGGGAATATGGTCTAGTGGTAGAGTGCTTGCCTCGTATACATGAAGCCCTGGGTTTGATTCCTCAGCACCACATATGTCTAGAAAAAGCCAGAGGAGCACTGTGGCTCAAGTGGTGGAGTGCTAGCCTTGAGCAAAAAGAAGCCAGGGACAGTGCTCAGGCCCTGAGTTCAAGCGCCAGGACTGGCAAAAAACCAAACAAAAATCAGTTCCAGATAAGAGCATGCTTAAGAACTACTGTGTGGACCACTTGGTTGCTTTTAATTGGAGTAAAGTGGCCTTTTGTAAGACTCACTGGTCTGAAATCTGCTGTTCGAAGCCAGCCCAGGCAGAGAAAGGTCCCTGTGAGAGTCTTTGTCTCTAATCAGCCAGCAGAGTGCTGGGAACAGAGTTGTGAGTTGTGTTGAGCCTCAAAGTGGCAGAGTGCTAGCCTTGAGCTGAAGAGCTGAGGGACAGCACTCAGGCCCTAAGTTCAAGTCCAGCGACTGTACTGTTATGCCAAGTCGCAAAACGACCACCAAGAAGGCCACCAAGACTCAGACGTTCTGAAATGCAAAAGCAAGGCAAGGCTTTATTCAAGCGAGCTGCAACTCGGGCCTTGTCCTACCCACCGACACAGCGGAGGTTAGGAGGAAGCCTGGAGCTGCGATTACACAGGGCTTATAAAGGCAAAAAACAAAGTTACAACAATCAGGTGTTCAAGCAAGATTAGGACACAGGTACAAATCTGATTGGCTCAGGGCTCGGGGCATTCTGGGGGCAGTCAGAGTTAAGCATTCCCAGCAGTTAGAGTTCTAGACTGGCTGGGCCCTAATAAGCTTGTCCTGGGTTTGCTCACAGGGCCTGCTTATCTCAGGTTCACGTGGTAAAGTGGGGTTCGCGTGGTAAAGTGGGTCTGACTTCAAAGTCTGGCACTTCAGTACAAGTGGAAAAGTCACTCCTGGGACAAAAGTGATAGAGCATCCAGAGGGAGTAAGCCACTGCTGGGATGGCATCAGATCCTAGAGTCATTTATGGTATTCACTGCCTTATTATGTAACTGTACCCTTTGCACAACACCTTGTCAATAAAATTTAATTAAAAAAAGTTAATCACAGCCTGAAGGTCCTAGAATAGTTTGTAAGCATGCTTTTCTAATGCACATGTCTTCTGTCTAATTGGGCAGGAACTTGCCAGTCATCTGTGATAGTGCGTAGTAAAGCTAAGTTTGTCAAATGGGGGTATAGTTTAAAATCTCAACCCCCTGCATCTGCTCAAAGCCCTGAGTGAATTTTTTTTTTTTTTTTTTTTTTTTTTTTGGCCAGTCCTAGGGCTTGGGACTCAGGGCCTGAGCGCTGTCCCTGGCTTCTCTTTGCTTAAGGCTAGCACTCTACCACTATGAGCCACAGCGCCACTTCTGGCCATTTTCTATATATGTGGTGCTGGGGAATCGAACCCAGGGCTTCATGTATACGAGACGAGCACTCTTGCCACTAGGCCATATTCCCAGCCCCCAACCCTGAGTGAATTTTGAGCTGGCATATCTGTTTGGGAAAGGAAGCTTGTAGACCTAAGATCCTGTCTTTATTGAGATCTGTCTAAAGCCTATAAAGGTAATTTAGGCATTGTTAGGCTATTGGAGATCAGTTCCACAGCCAATCAGGAAAATGCTTCTGCAAACCAGAGTGCTAAAAGACTATAAAGACTACAATGATGTAGCCCAAGAAGAGGTCTGTGCAGTTGTTAAAAGTTAACTGTTGTATGTAATTTCCAGTCTGGAGTAACGCTCCTAACGGACATCTGATACTGGCAACCCGCTAGGTAGGGTCAGCATCTCTGAGTCAGCCTGAAGAAGTTACAGAAGATGGATGATCTTCGCCCGTCAGCTCTCCTTTAAGATCAAGGTACCAGAGTCATTTTGGGGAAGATGAGGCAGGATAAACTAGAGGCATGGAAAACAGTGGTAACAAATGTACAAGAGTGGAGACTTGCACATGTGAGAGATGGTTCTTTAGTCTATGCAGAAAGTTGCAGGCAACCCAGCAGGTGTGACATTCTATTGGAGCCACTGCCCCTGCCCATTTCGTTTGGGGTGAAATCAAGGATGGCCTGACAGTCTCATCTGGAAGAATCTATAACCTCTACCATGGTAAAAGCAGATGGGACTTCATCACACACAACTGATTTCCTGCTGGAAGGTTGCTTTGGATCTGCTGGAACTAAGATTTTGGGGGGACATTCTGTGGTAACCTTCCCACTCCTGAGTTGACTAGCTCTATTAAGAAAATTGGATAAAGCACATGTGGCAGGCTAGAGAGTCACTTCCAGGTGATGCCTAGGGTGGGAGGTGTGTCCAAGTGTATTAGGGTGTGTCCAGATGGATTAGGGTGTGATCTCAGACAAGGGAAGGAGGTAACTGCCCCCAGGTGTGCCAGTTAACCTATGTAACTGCATGGAGATTTAAACAGGTGAGAGCACCTGCATGGAGCCCTCTTGGGGGTGGACCTCACAGATATCACTGGCCAACCTTAGGCACTTAAGAGGCACAGGAAACTGAATTGGCCCATGTGTTAATACATTGTCATTTACACAAAGAATTGGGGCCATACAACTGATGGTCCTACCTATCCAGTACACACCCCTCAATGGTAATGAAATAAGTCAAGGGTTTGACTAGGCTACAAGAAAAGGAAGGATGTTGTACAGAACAGAGCTGACTCCATCTTGACTAGGGAAACATAGGAAATGTTGGGGGGGAGTAGATTAGGTCAACCTGACCCCAAAATTCTGCTTCTGTAAATGGCCTGATTAGCTTGCTATTTGCTTTACCCCCTGTGTCAACTTCCTACATCTGTGCCACGCTTGCTTTGTTGCGTGCTCTACTTCCTGCGTCAACCTACATCTGTGAACTTATTGCTTGCTCTACCCCCTGTGTCAAGCCCCTACATCTGTGCCATGCTTTTGCCTTTATAAACCCCAATTTGAGGACTGCTCAGGGGAACGGTGGCAGCTCCGGAGTCTGTGCTGTGTCCCTGGCTGGGCAGTTTGCTTTTTGTTTCCCCAGTAAACCCATCTTTTTGCTTGAGACTGTCTAAGTGATGGACTCTTGAGGGCATGTGGAACCTCCCCCACCCCCCCCCGGCCTGGACCCTGTAACACTTTCCATTATATACACTCGAATACTCTGAACTGATGTTGTTTGTGTACTTTTCCTCTGCTTAATCTTTGTTTTCTCCCATGCATTTGCATTAAAGCACTATTCTGCATCTCTTCTTCCTCTGCAGTTTGTTTTGTTTATTTGAAGGCTAAGTGCTTTCAGATGAAATCATTTTTCAATGGCACATGGTCGATAGCAGACAGTATAATTGTTGTTTGTCTCGTTTTATGATTTATTCTTAAGTGTATTCCATCTCTGTCTCTCTCGCTTTGCTAAGTACCCCCCCCCCCGAGTGGTGGGTACTGTTTCTTGTGAGGTGGTCTCCTGTTGACCCTCATCCTCTTAATGGTGTCTACGTGTTTTGGTAGTTGGCAAGCTTTCCAAATACGAAAGAAATTATTTTACTTAAGATGCTTAAATCTGATTAGCCCAGCACTTGAAAGAAGAAAAGAAGGAGGCATCCAGCTATCAGAAAATTATGTAAACTGAGAAATCTTATGTCCCCAGTAAGTGGGAGCTAGAGGTGTTTCAGACATCCTTTCCCTGTGCTTCCTTGGTGTCTTTCTGAACCCTTAGAAGCATGGTCTGTAACTGTGACATCATGTGCCGTAACTAACATAGGATTTTTTTTTTAAACAGGAATCATTTTATTTAGATGATTCATAGTAGTGGAGAGACAGAAAGATCTTTCTCCAAGTATGGTTTCTTTTTCTTTTTTCTTTTTACTACATTTTTATTGTCAAACTGAGGTACAGAGAGGTTACAGTTTCATACATTAAGCACTGGATACATTTCTTGTACTGTTTGTTACCTCCTCTCTCATTCCCCCCTCCCCCTCCCCCTTTCCCTTCCCTCCCCCCCATGAATTGTTCAGTTCATTTACAACATAGGATTTTTTGTTTTGGTAAATCCTGGATACTTTTTTCTTCTTAGTTGTTGTCTTCTCTTCCCTTCTCCTCCCTTCCCCTTCCTTCTCTTCCCCTCCCCCTTTCCCTTCCCTCCCCCCCCATGAGTTGTTCAGTTCATTTACAACATAGGATTTTTTGTTTTGGTAAATCCTGGATACTTTTTTCTTCTTAGTTGTTCTCTTCTCTTCCCTTCTCCTCCCTTCCCCTTCTCTTCCCCTCCCCTTTCCCTTCCTCCTCCCCTCTCCCTCCACTTTTCTCCCCTTCCTTTCCCTTTTTCTACTATATATATATATATGTATATATACACACATATATATATGTTGTACAGAACAGAGCTGACTCCATCTTGATATATATATATATATATCTTGTATATATATATATTTGTATATATCCTTCTGCTGTAAACTGCTTAATATTTTCTTTTTTTGTGTGCCAGTACTAGGTCTTGAACTCACAACCTTGCATTCTTTCTTAGATTTTTTGGCTCAAGGTTGGTGCTCTACCACTTCCAGCTTTTTGATGGTTAATTGGATATTAAAGTTAACTTTGCTAAGTGAACCTGTTCATGAGATTTCAGCCTCTGAGAAGCTAGGGTTAGTGGCATGAGCCACCAATGTTCTTTTTTGTTGGTCACAAGGCTTGAGCTCTGGGCCTGGGTGCTGTCCTTGAGCTCTTTAGCTCAAGGCTAGTGCTCTACCACTTGAGCCACAGCACCACTTCCAGTTTTCTCGTGGTTAACTGGAGATAAGAGTCTCATGGACTTTCCTGCCCCAGGTGGCTTTGAACCATGATCCTCAGATCTCAGCTTCCTGAGTAGCTAGGATTACAGGCATGAGCCACCGGTGCTGGGCTCTTTGATCTTTTATTTCACTTTATATACTAACTCATTGAATCCTTCCTCTAACCTCATGAGGTCTTTATCCTTAGTTTACAGACAAGAAAAACAGGGCTTAGCTGGACACTGGTGGCTCACACCTGGAATTCTAACTACTCAGGTGGCTGAGATTGAAGCCAGCCTGGGCAGGAAAGTCGCTTCTATCCAGTTCACCACCAAAAAAAGCCAGAGGTAGAGCTGGGGCTCAAGTGATAGAATGCTAGCCCTGAGAACAAAAACTCAGGGTCCAGCACCCAGGCTCTGAGTTCAGGCTCAAGACCAGCATGATGAAGAAGGAAGAAGGTAGAAAAAAGGAAGAAACTCAAATTTTAAAATGTGTAACACTTGATTATGCTTTCAACTAGCATTTTACTCCAGGGGCCCACTCCCTCATCTGTAAGAACTGATTCCTACTGAGTGGTTCCATATGCCAGATCCCAGTTTATAAAACATTTAAAAATTTCTCAAGCAACAGTGAAATAAAAGATCAAAGAGCTCAGCACCGGTGGCTCACGCCTGTAATCCTAGCTACTCAGGCGGCTGAGATCTGAGGATCATGGTTCAAAGCCAGTTGGGGCAGTGCTAGGACATGTTGTTTTTTAAATCACGGGTGAACTGGCAAGTTATATGGAAATAATTTTTGTAAAGAAGGCCAGAGAACACCGTTTTTATTGAATTCGCATAGCACTTAGTTTGATATTCTGAGATTGTGAGTTTTATGCTGCTCTCCCCAGTACTATAAGGTCTTTGTCTTTGCCTCTGTCTGCCTGTCTGTCTCTCTGGCACTACTGGGTCTTGAACTGGGGGCATGGGTGCTGTCCCTTAGCTTTTCCTCTTGAGGCTGGTACTCTACCACTTGAGCTATACTGCCACTTCTAGCTTTTTGATGGTTAATTGGAGATAAGAATCTCTTGTATTTTTCTGCTGTCTGGCTTTGAACTGTGACCCTCAAACTGGTGCCTATAGGGTCTCCTTAAGAGCAGAACCATTACATTTCTTTGGCTTTCTCCTGGAAGGCAGCACCAGGGCACCTGGAAGTCCTAATGCCTGGTGGAAGGAATTTTAGCGTGTGTAAATATTATTTTCTTAAATTTAAATAACCCTCCATATTAGCCAGAAAATCTAGTTGATATTTCATGATTTCCCTCAGCTTTATTCTATTAATTATTCTTGATTGGTTTAGTGTTACTATATATTTGCACAAAGAGATTTCATTGTGATCTTTTCATATCTATGTATAATATACTTGGATAAAATTCACCCATTTTGGTTTCTCTCTCTCACTCTCTCACACTCTCTCTCTCACACACACACACACACTCTCTCTCTCTCTCAATCTCTCGCTCTCTCTCTCACTCCCTGGCTCTCTTTGTGCTGGTCCTAGGACTTGAATTCAGGGCAAGTCACTGTAAGCTTTTTGTGCTCAAAGCTAATACTCTACCACTTGAGCCACAGCTCCACTTCTGACTTTTTGGAAGTTTATTGGCACTAAGAGTCTCTAGGACTTTCCTGCCACGGCTGGCTTTGAACTGTGATCCTCAGATCTCAACCTCCTAAGTAGGTAGGATTATAGCCATCAGCACCTGGCTTTCCTACTCTTTTAAAACAATTTTAACCTTAAGTAGTGGTACAAAGGGGTTTCATTTCAAAGGGTCAATTATGAGTATATGCTTTTTTATCAAATTCACCCTGAAAGCATTTTAATGGGTTTCATTATACTATTTTCATATGTAAATATGAAGTATTCTAATCATATTCACCTCCGCTCACTCTGTCCTCTCACTTTCCCCTCCTAGTTCTCATCCCCCAAATAGCTCCTTGTTTTACACTTCTATCATTCTTTTTTAGGTTTGAATTCTGCATATGAGATAACATGCAATATTTATCTTTCTCAGTCTTGTTTATTTCACTTAACATGCTGATATCTCATTCTATCTTTTTGTATGTGTATGAGGGGAGGCTTGAACTCAGGGCCTGGCTGCTGCCCCTGAGCTTTTTTGCTCAAGCTAGTGCTCTACCACCTGAGCCACAGCTCCACTTCCATCTTTTCTGGAGGTTAGTTGGATGTAAGACTCTAGGACCTTTTTTTACCCAGGCTAGCTTTGAATAATGACCATTAGATCTCAGTCTCTTGAGTAGCTAGGATTACAGGTGTAAGTTACTGTGCTGGGATGAATTCCATCATTTTTTCTGCAACTGACATAATTTCATTCCTCCTTATTGCTGAATAGTACTTCACTGTGTGTGTGTGTGTGTGTGTGTGTATGTGTGTGTGTGTTTTAAGAAGCTATAAAGAAATATGGTATATATACATATATAAATGTATACATGTATAGAATATATGTATATATACATAAATGCATTTACATATGCATATATGTATATATACATCTGTATATACATCTGTATACATATGCATATGTATATACACTTATACAATGTATATATATACATATTTATATCATATTTTCAGTAAACATTTTTATGATCACTAAAAGGATGTTTAAGTGGAAAATGTAGAGAACCATGTCAGGAAGAAGTCATAATACAGAGTAGTGTTTTATGAGTGGATTTCATATGGCAACTTCCCCTGTGGTCCCCATTTAGAAGTTCTAATATCCCATCATGTGTTATATGTCATGGTAAAGACTCTGTTCAAAGGTAATTAGCCAGGCCATTTGCTTTTGCCTTAGACATACTGAAACAGCATTTAGTTCAGGTACTTTGTCCCAGGCTATCTGAATTCAATCACAACCCATAGGTGATGCTTTCTCCTGGGAATAAAAAGTATTTCATTAAAAAAAAAAGGATTTCATTTGTTCTTCTTTAGCCCATGAGGTATACAAAAATTCCATGTACCTTTTAGGTCTCCAGCAGTGTGCTAGGTAAGACTGCTTTATTACTGTTTTAACTTGACCCATGGTGACCTTGGGCATCTCAGACGGTCAGTGACCACAGGTCATTCATTCTCTTTTTGTGAATATGTTGGTCCTCTTCCTTGCTCTATTTTTTTCTATCAAAGTGATCATTTTGTATTTTATTAAAGTATAGCGATAATGTTATTATTCATTCCTCTGATCTTTGTTTGGCTGTCGCTGCATAGTACAAGTTTTTCTGTTGATTTGCCTTTGACTCTGATTTTGATGTGTTTTGCCATATGAGTATTTTCGATTTGTTTGTGGTAGCACTGAACCTTTTTTTTTAGTCTTCATTTTCTTGTTTTGGCTTTCTTCTCTTGCTTGGTAATTTTTTTTGTCCAACATTGTAAGAACAATGTTCCTGTTTTTTTAGTCTAGGAAAATTTTAGTGTTTTTTTTTTTTCCTCTCCTTCCTTCCTGTCTTGCGTCCATCTCTTTATCTACTCTCTCTTCCCCTTCCCCTCTTTTTAAATTTTTTTGTTTTGTTTTTGGTTGGTCATGGAGCTTGAACACAGGGCCTGGGCACTGTCCCTGAGCTCTTTTGCCCAAGGCTAGTGCTCTACCACATTGAGCCACAGCACCACTTCCAGTTAATTGGAGATAAGAATCTCATGGACTTTCCTGCTTATGCTGGCTTTGAACTGTGATCCTTAAAACTCAGCCTCTTTGAGTAGCTAGGATCACCCAAGCATGGTCTCTTTCATTTTTAAAAAACTAGTTAGAATCTTTTGCTTTTAAATATATTTTTATTATCTTTAAGTAGTTGTGCCATCTCTTCCATCTTTAAAACATCTGGATTTCATTTTTTCTGTCTGCTCTAAAATTGGGGCTCAAATGTACTATTATCCCATTCTGGTTCCAGATTTACTTGCAAGACCTAATCATGGCTCAATGAATCGTGCCCACTGAAATTTCCATTAATAGATCTTCTTTTCCTTCCTGGCAAAGCTCCAAGGGGTTGATCTGCCTGCTCTGAGTTCCCCCATCTGGCTTGCCTGTGATCTTCATTCGTCATCCTGTCACCCTGTTTCTCCTCCTTTTCTGATCTCCAACCCTCAGTGATGGGTACGTCAGAGACCGCACGTTCCATTTCATTAATCTATGTCTTCTAGAGAGCAGTGTGATCTGCAAACTCTTTCAGTAAAAAGTCTGAGGATAAGGATTTTGGATTTTCTTGCCGCTCAGCTGTGCTATGTGAGCATAAAAGCAGCCTTAGACGATAGCTTAGAGTGGCTTCTTTCAAATTTGGGATAGTCAAAACTGCGTCACCTTTGATTTGTACCCATATAAATTATAGTCTCATTTTATTTTATTTTTCCAATCATGAATAAAATGTGAAAACAACTCTTAGCTCACAGGCCAGCCAGCCAGTATTCACCCAGGTGGCATTCGGGATTTAGCCAGTGGTCACAGATTGCTCACTGGCTTCTGTTCTCTTCTCTGCTACCTTGCTCCCCCTCTGTAAAAGGGGTCCCTGGCCTCAGGCACACAGCTCCACAAACGGTTCTCTTCTCCTCTGACCCAATATTAGTGCATATGTGAATATATTGAGAACAATACGGGGCTGGGGATATGGCCTAGTGGCAAGAGTGCTTGCCTTGTATACATGAGGCCCTGGGTTCGATTCCCCAGCACCACATATACAGAAAATGGCCAGAAGTGGTGCTGTGGCTCAAGTGGCAGAGTGCTAGCCTTGAGCAAGAAGAAGCCAGGGACAGTGCTCAGGCCCTGAGTCCAAGCCCCAGGACTGGTCAAAAAAAAAAGAGAACAATACATTTTTGTCACTCAATCCTCCCGCTCCAAATTCTGGACATTATTGGCAGCCTTTCCATAAACTTTGAATCTTACTTTTAGTGGGTGTTGAGCTGTTCTTCTGTTTACTGTGGTGTAAATATCACGTGAATGCATTTTCTTTTGAGAGAAAGGATCTCTTCCAGTATCAGAAACATTTAAACATTTTGTTTTTTTCACAGCATGATAGATGACAACGAAAGTATCATTTTGATTAAGAAATTATTTTCCTAGAAACATCAACACTTTCTTTGCACAAAGAAAGTTTTGTTTAGTCTACTACAGCCTTTTCTTTCGTAAAGTTTTGTGGTTGTGCCTGTAGTCATTTGGACACCGAGTTTCATTATGTAACACAGGCTGGCTGTGAACTCTCAATCCTGTTGTTACCCAAACTTTGAGGTTACAAGGGAATCCATGCTTAGCTTTCCTTTGTGAAACAATTCATGCATTAAAATGCTTAAAAATATTTACCTCTGATTATGTATGTCTCTACCACATGAATATGAAATGGTAGAAATCATAAATTGATAGAGGCATGGTTCAGGTGGTAGAGTACCAGCTGAAGGGGGGAATGAAGAGTTAAAGTAAACCCCATTTTCAGGCAGCCCCTGTTTTGTTGTCTGTTTAAACTATGAGCAAACCCAGGGCAAGCTTATTAGGGCCCAGCCGGTCAAGAACTCTAACTGCCTGGGAATGCTTAACTCTAACCGCCCCCCAGAATGCCTTGAGCCCTGAGCCAATCAGATTTGTACCCGTGTCCTAATCTTGCTTGCTTGAACACCTGATTGCTGTAACTTTGTTTTTTACCTTTATAAGCTCTGTGCAATCACAGCTCAGGGCTTCCTCCTAACCTGTGTCTGTGAGTAGGAAGAGGCCCCGGGGCTGCGGCCCGCTTGAATAAAGCCTTGCCTTGCTTTTGCATTTCGTAACGTCTGAGTCTCGGTGGTCTTCTTGGTGGTCGTTTCGCGACTTGGCATAACACCAGCCAATGACCAAAAGCAACAGATACCGAGTTTGAGTCTCAGTCTCGGGGCGGGGGGCAGGGGGGGAGTCATAAATTGATAGATTTCAGGCTATCACTTTATGATATGTAATAAAAAGAATACATTTATCAAGTGTCTTAAGGGCTGTCCATTAATTTTGTATGTATTATTTTAAAGATGGCTTTAAAGTAAACAAAACAAATTTACAACATGAGGATCAGAAAATATTAAAATACTCAGTTCTACCTATGTTGAGAGTGGTGAAAATGGTAAAAATTTGTTTTCTTAAAGTTTTAAAATAATCTTAAAGTAGTTGTATAAAGGAGCTGCCATTTAGTTTGGTTTCTTTTTGTTGCTTTCAACTGTATTTATTTTGTCTTTTCTTTTTTGGTACTGGGGATTGAACCAGGACATTGCGTTTGCTAGGCAAGTGCTTTGCCACTGAGCTACATCCCAGCTCATAGAGTTGCCATTTAACAAAGCAGTTAGGCCAGCTTTGAGCCAAGCTCCTCAGATCTTAGCCTCCTGCAGAGCTAGGATTGTAGGCATGAGTTTTGAATTGTTTTTAGTAGTTGGATGAATCTCATCCCATCCTGCTCGATCCAGTCCTGGTGTAGGCACAGAGTCCCCCAGCCTCCTCTCTGTGGCTGGTTGTCATGGTATCATAGTGCTGTGTTCAGTTGTCCTGTCTCCCTGTGCTTTTATCCTTCCCTTCACCCCATTGCTGTGTAAAACTGTGTTTCACCTCATGTCTTCACAAGAAAAGGATAAGCATAGTATAGTAAGATAGTTTGTGAGATGAGACATTCAGGTCACTTTTATTTTAGTATCTTATTGGAATCAGTCTATTTTGGTAAAAGTTATCATCAATCTCTTACTATGCAAAATTTATAAATGAAACTTTATCATAGGTGTATATGATATGCACAGGGCTTGGTAATATCTGCCCTTTCAGGTATCTGCTAAATATCTTGGGACATCTTCTCCATGGATACAGAAGGACATTATATATATACATATATGTGTGTGTGTGTGTGTGTGTGTGTGTGTGTAAAAGCAATATGGAGGTTCCTCAAAAAACTAAACATAGACCTACTCTATAACCCAGCAGTTCTACTCCTGGACATTTACCCAATAGAGCACAAACAAGGCCACACAAAAGCTACCAGCACAACCACATTCATTGAAGTATTGTTTACTATAGCCAAGATATGGAATCAGCCCAGATACCCTTCAACAGACAAGAGGGGTCAAGAAAATATGAATTCTACTCATCTGTCAGAAAGAATGATATTGTACCATTCATAAGGAAATGGAAAGACTTAGGAAAAATTATACTAAGTGAAGTAAGTCAGACTCAGAGAAACAGGTTGCATAGTTTCCCTCATTTGTGGTTACTAGAATGTGTCTATAAATCTGGGTGGTAAGCAAGGGGTTAACGATGAATTAACTCAAGTGTAATAGACTCTATGGAGAGTACAAATAGCATAATTCTTTAAAAAGACTAAGTCAATGCCCAACCAAATAAGTACCAGGACATGGGTACTCGCAAGCAGGGAGGGCAGGGCCAAGGGGAGAGGTAGAAGAATGAAAGTGGGTGGGTGTGGAATGTAGGCAAGGATTCATTGTATATACCACAGAACTGAGAAATATTTAAGGGAAGGGGTGGGTGGAAGGGATGAAGATGTTGCTTAAAAGATTATCCATCTATCTGTCTATGTATGATTTGTGCCTTTCTGTAATCCATGTGAACATTCTCTGAAACAACTGAAAGTTTCACTAAAAACAGTCCCATCAATGGAGCATTTAGAGTTTCTGTTCACTTGTTACATTTCCCACAGCAAAACAAAACAAAACACTCATTCAGGAAGTCAAGTCATTTGGACCACATCATCTGTGTTAGGACCTCTTTGATGTGCTCTCACATTTGTCCCCTGAGTTCCAGATATTACTCTTTGATATTTGTTGGAGGAGCAGGGTTGTTTAGAGCCACTGTTCTGCAAACATCAGAGAGAAATTCAAATGTCAGGATCTTACAATAATTTTTTAATGTTATTATAAAGGTGATGTACAGAGGGGTTACAGTTACGACAGGCAGGTAAAGAGTACATTTCTTTTTGGACGATGTCACCTCCTCTCTTGTTCAAATTTTAAAAAGTATTAACTACACACACAATATGATATTTCAACAGGAAAATCTATTTCTTTCCACAGCTTCTTTTGTGCCCCCTCCCCCACCGTAAACACTCCTTTATTCTTCCTTTTGTTATACTCTGTGGATTTTAAACAAAAAATTGGTCAGGTGATAAAAGAACAAATAAATTCATCCTAACTATTTGCTTTACTGGTAAAGATGTGCTTAATGACTAAATATTTCTGTTATTAAAAATATATATATATATATGTTGGGGCTGGGGATATGGCCTAGTGGCAAGAGTGCCTGCCTCATATACATGAGGCCCTGGGTTCGATTCCCCAGCACCACATATACAGAAAATGGCCAGAAGTGGCGCTGTGGCTCAAGTGGCAGAGTGCTGGCCTTGAGCAAAAAGAAGCCAGGGACAGTGCTCAGGCCCTGAATCCAAGCCCCAGGACTGGCCAAAAAAATATATGTGTGTGTGTGTGTGTGTGTGTGTGTGTGTGGCTGGGAATATGGCCTAGTGGTAGAGTGCTTGCCTTGCATACATGAAGCCCTAGGTTCAATTCCTCAGCACCACATATATAGAAAAAGCCAGAAGTGGCACTGTGGCTCAAGAGGTAGAGTGCTAGCCTTGAGCAAAAAGAAGCTAGGGACAATGCCTCAGGCCCCAGGACTGACAAAAATAAAATAAAAAATAACAGTGCTCTTAAATGCCACTTCATAATACCTATTAAAAGGAGTCAAACAAGATATTCCCAGACCACAAAATGGACTCTAAGATTTTACCATTATGGGGCTATCAAGACCATTTAGTCAATTTTAATATTTTGGTTGTAAATTCTTAAGACAGTTATGTCATGAACAAAATCATCAAGATAATAGAGGAAAAAACTAGTAGGGACTGGAGGCAATATTATTAGCAACCAGCATATACAAGTCTAAAAATTAAAAGGCAAATTGGAGGTGAAAACACAATTTCTAGAGTTATTAATTATTTTGACAAGTGATCACACCTTCATCCAACTCTAGGAATAGAGGAGATGATAGGAAGTTGAACTGTGAGAAAAGTAAATGAACTACAAATACATTTGGCTGAAGGTGTTTTCATTAGGGATCAGTTTAGCTGTCAGTCACCAAGACCTAATTGTAATAGCAGCGTAAACAATGTTAGGATAAAGTTTATTTCTCTTCCACGAGTTAGAAGCCAGTGGCTCACACCTGTAGTCCTAGTGACCCAGGAGGTGGAGCTCAGAAGGATTTCAGTTCAAGGTCAGCCTGGACGGTGAAGAGAGCTTCAGTTCCAATTAGGCAAGGGGATGTGGTGGCAGGTGACAGAGATCCCAGCATGTGGGGGAAGCCTGAAGATAAGGATGACTGTCCAGGCATGTGTTCTGAAGGAAAGCAAGACCTTACCCTAAAAATATCCAACAAAAAGCATGGCTTGAGGGGCTGGGGATATGGCCTAGTGGCAAGAGTGCTTGCCTTGTATACATGAGGCCCTGGGTTCAATTCCCCAGCACCACATATACAGAAAACGGCCAGAAGCCGCGCTGTGGCTCAAGTGGCAGAGTGCTAGCCTTGAGCAAAAAGAAGCCAGGGACAGTGCTCAGGCCCTGAGTCCAAGCCCCAGGACTGGCCAAAAAAAAAAAAGCATGGCTTGAGACATGGCACAGCGGCAGAGTACCATCCTGGCAAATGTGCAGTCCTGAGTTCAAACACCACAATCTTAAAAAAAAAAAAAAGAGCAAGAAAAGACTAGGGGTGGCAGGCACAACACTAGTTTGCTGAGTTGTATATTCCCAAGACTCGAGACCTTTTTGCTTGCTTTCTATTGTCCTTTTATTTATTTATTCTTATTTTGTGCCCATATTAGGGCTTGAACTCAGCACCTTGTATTCTTGCTTAACTTCTTTTCACTCAAGGTTGGCATTGCATTACTTGAGCCACAGCTCTACTTCTAGCTTTTTGCTAGTTAATTAGAGATAAGAGTCTCATGATCTTTTCTTGCCAGGCTGACTTTGAACCAGCAAATCTCAACTCTCAGTTTCCTGAGTAGCTAGAATAAAGCACAAGCCATCAGGATCTGGCCAATGTTAACAGTTATTTTTTTCCTTTAAAAAAGTTTCCTTTTGGAGCTGGGGATATGGTCTAGTGGCAAGAGTGCTTGCCTCGTATACATGAGGCCCTGGGTTCAATTCCCCAGCACCACACATACAGAAAATGGCCAGAGGTGGCGCTGTGGCTCAAGTGGCAGAGTGCTAGCCTTGAGCAAAAAGAAGCTAGGGACAGTGCTCAGGCCCTGAGTCCAAGCCCCAGGACTGGCCAAAAAAAAAAAAAGTTTCCTTTTTTTTTTTTTTTTTGGCCAGTCCTGTGGCTTAAACTCAAGGTCTTGCCCCCTCCCTTGGCTTTTGTTTGTTTGTTTGTGCTGATCCTGGGGCTTGAACTAGGGGCTTGGGTGATGTCCCTGAGCTTCCTTTTACTCACGGTTGGTGCTCTACCATTTGAGCCAGAGTTCTACTTCTGGCTTCTTTGGTAGTTAATTGGAAATAAGAATCTCACCACTTTACTGCCTTGCCTGGCTTTGGACCTTGATCCTCAGATCTCAGTCTCCTGAGTAGCTTGGATTACAGGTGTTAGCCACTAGTAGCTGGCTTGACTTTTTAATTCAAGCCTGGCACTCTACCACTTGAGTCACACTGGTTTTCTTTCATCTAGCACGTTAGGGAGGGTGGTCGGCTTCTCCTGCCCCAGCCATCCCCCTTGCCCTGTAGTGAGCAGGAAGGAGAGCGAGAGGCAAGGACACTTCCTGCAAATGACACTTGATTCCCGCTTCCTCCACTCATTGGTAACACTTAGTCATGGTGCAGTTGAACTGGGGAGATTTGGAATGTTCAGGAATGGATATGCTCATAGTTCCGCAGCACACTTGATGCACTGTACACTATAAGTGGACAGAACCATAAATCCAATGCTATGAGACCAACCAAGTCATCTAGAAGGAGAGGAGCCTGATCTTTAGTTTGGACAGCCATTTCCTCCTCGAAAAGAAGGGTAGCTATTTGAGAATACTGACATACATGATGCCAGAAAATATAAAGAAACACAACAAACGAGAAATACAGAAAAGCGTGAGTGACCCATGCAGTGAATTAATGATGTTTTTGTCAGAGACAAGACAAGGGTCAGAAAAGTTTGGTTGTTGAGCCCAGAATTCTTATGTTCTAACGCTTTCTCAGTGGCATCGCCAAGGCCTGGAGTCAAGCATATTTTGGGGAAGGATCTGGTCCAATATTGTTGGATGAAGTCCGCTGCACTGGGAATGAGTTTTCAATTGATCAATGTCCAAAGAGCCCCTGGGGAGAGCACAACTGTCTGCATAAAGAAGATGCTGGAGTGTCCTGTACCCCTCTAACAGGTAAGACTCCTACCCCAACCTCTGGTATCATCTTGGCAGCCCACAGCTTCTGTACTTCATTATTTGAATATTACTATTAAATGAACAGGTGAATATTTCTCCAAAATGTACCACTGTATATTAAAATTCGATCTTCATATTTATTACCTATTTTTTTTTTTTTGGCTCAAGCCTAGCATCTTACCACTTTGAGCCCCAGCTCCACTTCTTGTTTTCTAATGATTAACTGGAGATAAGGTCTGAGGGACTCTCCTGCCAGAGGCTGGCTTTGAACAATGATCCTCAGATCTCGGCCTCCAGATTAGCTAGAATTTCAGGCATGAGCTATTAGCGCCTGGCTCATTATCTTTTTCCTGAAATTTTCCCTTTAAAGTTTTATAAAGCCAGGTCAGAAAATGTAACTTTGTTGCAACATAAAGAACCCAATAACCAAAATAAATATGCAGTGATAAATCACAGAGATTTACTCTTACAGCTTTAGTTTATTCCCTGATGAACGAGTTTGGCTCTCAGAGTGTGTTTCTAGTGATATAAAACTGTACTGATGTGATTATTGCTTAAAGCACATTGCTAAGGAAACCAGATTAACTCAGATGAGCTCATTTTTCAGCGTATTCCCCATTTCAGCTGTGCCTGTCCAAATAGGTCATGTGCTGTAAGAAGGTCATGTCAGAGTAGAGTTGCTCCTGGTGCGCATACTTACATGTTTGGAGGCAAGAAGAAAAATAAAAAGGGAGAGAAGTTGGGTTGTCATAAATTTATTGTTTCTATGATGTGTTAGTTTTTTTTTAAAACTATTGTTCGTTGTTCTAAATAACTGTGTTTGTTACTATTATTAATAATAGGTATTTATTGTTATTAAGGTGTTGTACAGATGGGAGAACATTTATGATGTGTCATAGTCCTTAGTTCTATTGTTTCTGGGCCCATGACTGACTGTGATGATAGAGGAAGCATTTGGCAGAGGCCGCTTACCCCATGGCTGACAGACCCCGCCCTGCCCCTCCCTATTCCTTCTGCTAGGCCCTGCATCTTAAAGTTCCAGATCCTCCTCAAATAGTGCCACCAGCAGAGGGCCAAGGCTTCAATTCAACCACCAGCCATCATGGTTGGGAGGAGGATTTCATATTCAAACCAATAACATTTGGTGAAAAGAACAGGAAGAGAACAGGAAAAGAACAGGAAGAGAAAAAAATTCTGTTTACTCATTCAGAAAAACCAAGGTGGCTGCTGGAACTTCATGCCTATAATCCTAGCTACTCAGGAGGCTAAGATTGCAGGATCCACCTAGAAAACAGAAAACAAAGGGGGCATGATCTCCCTGATATATGACTATTAAGAAGGGGTGATGGAAAGACAGTAGAGACCAGGTCTGTGAAACCAAAAACTGCTTGTCAAATGGTATTTCCCACAGGATTGGGTCAGCGACCCAACATTATGTAACTAAAACTAAACAACTACTCAACATATAAAGGTCAAAAATTGACCTCTCAGTGGAATACAATAGTGCAAAAGCTATATATGTACGTTCATATAAGACTACTGTCGACCTATTGTCTAATGTCGACATTACATTTAAAGCCCTAGGCGAATTTTCTTGGGCGTAGGCCATGTGGCTATTGTCTATGTTCTTGGTACATTGTGTATTGTATATATGTCTACCTGACCTAGGGAAGGGAAAGAAAAACAGGGTGTAAGATATCACAAGAAATGTACACACTGCCCTACTATGTAACTGTACCCTTTTTGCACAACACCTTGTCAAAAAATTTGTGTTTAATTAATAAATTACAAAACAAACAAACAAACAAACAAAAAAGATTGCAGGATCCAGGTTCAAAGCCAGCCCCAGGAAACGAATCTGAGAGACTTTTAATTCTGATTAACCAGCAACAAGTGGTTGAACCCCAGCATTGAGTGACAACACCAAGCAAGAGCATTAGCCCCTGCACACACACATACACACACAGAAAAAAAAAAGAATTAATTTCTTAGGGGCCGATGAAATTCTAAATATGCATCTTTTTATCCACATGGGTACATACTGTGTTTTTTTTTATTAGCAGCACCGCACATTTCTAACTTATATCAGAATTCAGCAAGAATACTTAATTTCCTGCCACTTTACCCTTTTCAAAATGATTATGAACTTGTATTGTTGCTGTGATGACAATAGGGAGCATGTCACTGTTGCAGGTGGTAATTTATTATATGAGTAGCAAGCTCTTTTTCTAAAAGACTTTTAGTTGCTGTAAAAGATCCCAGAGTGTCATGAAAATTCTGACCTTTGCCCAAAATTATGTTTTATTGAGGGAGGGGAGGTGGATATTTTTGGATAGACATAGTTTTGAATCTACCTTTTTTGATTTACATTTATTTATTATGTGTCTATTTAGAAACTTTCAATAGAGTTCTCTGATTACTCATTATTAATAAAGATTTAGATTTCATATCCTTATTATCAATACAAGAACAAAAGCACATAAAGTCCCTAATTTTTATCATTCATGAATTCCCATGGAGTAATAAAGTATGGACATGGTACAATTTTCCTTATTCCAGAATAATTTTTTCTGTCTTCATAGTTCTATATTTTTTTGGTTTGCAGTTTAGAGTTTGAGCTATTTCCAAGCTACAGTGTTTTCTTGCTTTTTAAATATCAGCTTAGGCATAAACACAGCTTCGTTATAAAAAATTTCCCAATGTTTCATCTAGAGAAATCAGAATATGTACTTCAAAAACTATTTTTCTACTCACAGAGGAAGAGCTGTATGTTGCGGTAGATGTCAGAAACAACGCATGACGCCAGTCACCACTGAGAGAATAGGAATGAATACTTAGTGAAGAGCATAGAGGGAGGCCTGAGTTTGGTGATAGCTGTGGTGACATGGAAGGGCTGCTTTGCCTTTTTGCTTTTGGAGAATTGGTTTGCCTAGACCCTGCATCTCCTTCTTGTTGCAGATGGAGTCATCCGCCTCGCAGGTGGGAAAGGGAGCCATGAGGGCCGCTTGGAGGTGTACTACCGGGGCCAGTGGGGCACGGTCTGTGATGATGGCTGGACGGAGGCGAACACATACGTGGCTTGTCGACAGCTGGGATTTAAGTAAGTCTCGCTGCCTGAGGCAGCCAAATGCTAAGCTGTGTCTTCTATCCATTATCTGTGTTTTTTTTTTATCATATATATCAATCTGCCTATCCATTTGCCCATCCATCCATCCTCCCATCCATCCATCCATCATCCATCCATCCATCACATCTATCTGCCTGCCTGCCTATCCATCCATCTATCTATCTATCTATCTATCTATCTATCTATCTATCTATCTATCTATCTATCTATCTATCTAATGATATTTTCTAAGATGATAAATAACCATTCTTTGCCATTTTCATCAGTCAGCTGCTCAGCCAGTGGTGACTTCTAAGTTTAGGGCCTTTGTTTCCATGCAGTTAAGGACTTGATGTCCTTTGAGGTTCTTTACTATTGGATGTTGTTAGTTTTGACACCATGGTGTCTAACATTGCAGTTCAGCCCAGTGTCATTTCAGAGTGCGGTGATAATTATCACTGGTTTTTGAGAAAAATAGCACCCTTGTCACAAGATGAACTTCAGAACTGCCTTGCTGAGTTTTGCACTTTGGGCAGTGTATTGCATGTCATATGCACAATGCATTCCAGTGTGAGGACTGATGTTGGCTGCAGTAATGGCAAATGATGCCTTTGAGCAAATACTTGAAGGAAGCCCATGAATGCCCATTCTTTGTTTCCCATATTTCTGTGTCATGCCTGAAGTAGTGTTCTCCTGTCTAAATGATTGACATTGTTTCCTTTCAGCTTGAGATGAAGATAATTACAAATGTGCACTAACCTTTAAAAACCCTTTGCTGGGATAAACCATGTTTAAATACACAATTAAATAATATAACTTCATATACACATTAATTTATAAAAACAATATAAAAGAGAACATTTAGAAACAAAATAAAATACTGTGTTTAAGTATATATATATTTATATTTATAAATTAATATGTATAAACTTATAAATAAAAAGAATATAGAAGAGAAACTTGGAAAAGAAAAAACATACTATATCATTTTTCTCTTATACTCTAGTTATTATAATTTGTACATATAACTACATCTGTTCTAATAATGAACTTTGGAGTTGTTTGTTTGTTTGACAGTCCTAGGGCTTGGACTCACGGCCTGAGCACTGTCTCTGGCTTCTTTTTGCTCAAGGCTAGCTCTCTACCACTTGAGCCACAGCACCACTTCTGGCTTTTTCTGTGTATGTGGTGCTGAGGAATTGAACCCAGGGCTTCATGCATGCTAGGTGAGTACTCTATCACTAAGCCACATTCCCAGCCCCTGAACATTGGAGTTTTGTCTGCACTTTTTTTAGTCACAAGTCATAATGTAACCTAATGCCCACTAAATAGTCATGTCATAATTTATATAATATTCAAGTTAATTTTAGGTAAAGATTTATTTCATATTATATTAGCTATAAATAGTGCTGCTGAGGATATTTAAATAGGTATAATTACCTCATATTTGAAATTTATTGGGCACGGCTGTTTTGTTTTGCCAGTACTAGGCTTGAATGCAGGGCCTGGGTGCTGTGGCTGGGGTTTTGTGCTCAAGGTTAGGGCTCTACCTCTTTGAGCCACAGCTTCATTTCTGGCTTTTTTGGTGGTTAAGTGGAGCTAAAAATCTTACACTTTTCTCCCTGGGCTGGCTTTGAACCATGACCCTCAAGTCTCAGCCTTCTGAATAGCTAGAATTACAGGTGTGAGCCACCAGTACCCAGCCAGAAGTTATTCAATTATCAGGTCAAGCCAGGTGCTGGTGGCTTGCTTTCACCTATAATACTAGCTACTCAGGAGACTGAGATCTGAGGATCATGAGCCAGCCCAGGCAGGAAACTCCATGAGACTCTTGTCTCCAATAAACTACTCAAAAAGCCAGAAGTGGTGCTGTGGCTCAAGTGGTAGAGCACTTGCCTTGAGCAAAAAGAAGCTCAGGGACAGTGCCCAGGTCCAGAGTTCAAGCCCCAGGACTGGCAAAACAAACAAAGTATTAGGTCAAAGGGTATGAAGTTCAACCAGATAATTACTGACAGTTAACAAGAATTGCTTAGCACATATCATTTTATATTTAAGTGAGCCTGTTACACAGGAAGCTGTGATTTATTTACATGAATTCAGAGATTCATAAACCCCATTGTTTACCATATATTTTCATCATTAATGAAAAGAATTGAGTGATAGTAATTTTCTCCTCCATATCATATTATTTTCTTTCATAACTCTATTCAGCTTTTCTTTCATACATAGATGACTCACTAGTTCTAAAAGTGTTCTTATGCTGTGTAGCTGTTAGCATGTGCTATGTGTAGTTTACAAAGACACTTTTGAAAGAATACTGATTTGGAAAGAGAATAAGGGCAAATTTTGGGTTTCTTGGCACTAATAAAATACTGAAGTAAAATAACTTCCTGGCGCTGGGTACCAGTGATTCATGTCTGTAATCCTAGCTACGAGGGAAGCTAACATTTTAGGATTGCTCTTCAAAATCAGCCCAAGAAGACAAATGTAGAAGATTCCAACTCCAATTAACTAGCAAAAAGCTAAAAATGGAGATGTGGTTCAAGTGGTAGAGCATTAGCCTTGAGTGAAAAAGCCAAGCAAGTCTGTGAGGCCTCTCAGTTCAAGCCTCAGCTTTGGTATATGTATGTTATATATAACATGTCAGACACATGCCTTATTTTTCTAGGAAGATGGAACAAATTGAAAGTGATGGCAGAGGGACAAGGTAACAAACAGTACAAGAAATGTATCCAATGCCTAACATGTGAAACTGTAACCTCTCTGTACATCAGTTTTATAATGAAAACTTAAAAAAAAAAGAAAGTGATGGCAATATGAGATTTACAATTGATGTGTTAGTAAGATGAGAGGAGAGAAAATTAGGATTAAAAGGTGCATTGTTTTAAATGTCTTTTTTTTTTTTTTTTTTTTTTTTGCCAGTCCTGGGCCTTGGACTCAGGGCCTGAGCACCTTCCCTGGCTTCTTCCCGCTCAAGGCTAGCACTCTGCCACCTGAGCCACAGCGCCCCTTCTGGCCCTTTTCCATTTATGTGGTGCTGGGGAATCGAACCGAGAGCTTCATGTGTAGGAGACAAGCGCTCTTGCCACTAGGCCATATTCCCAGCCCCGATTAAATGTCATTTTTTAAATGTCATGTGGTCAAATGATTTTAATAAATGAGTGCATAGGAAAACAATTGGAGAAACTCATGGTAAATTAAGAGAGCCTTTTTGAGTCATGGGGCTTGAACTCAGATCCTGGGTGCTGCCCTTGAGCTTTTTGCTTAACACTAGTGCTCTACCACTTTGAGCCAGTTTCACTTCCAGTTTTCTGCTAGTTAATTGGAGATAAGAGTCTCATAGACTTTCCTGGCCAGCCTGGCTTCAAACCATAATTCTCAGATCTCAGTCTTGTTGAGTAGCTAGGATTATAGGCATGAGCCACCAGTGCCTAGCACTTTTTATATTCTTAATGTCAAAATAATAAAAGCATTAAGTGAGAGAAATGACTGACATGAAGCTTATTACTAATAGATGAATTACATTGACTTGTAGAACACTGTAAAGATGTGTGTGTGTGTGTGTGTGTGTGTGTGTGTGTGTGTATGTGTGTATGTGTGTGTGTTTGCCAGTCCTGGGGCTTGAACTCAAGGCCTGGCCACTGTCTCTGAGCTTCTTTTGCTCAAGTCTACCACCCTACCACTTGAGCGTACCACAGCGCCACTTCTAGCTTTTTCTGGTTATGTGGTACTGAGGAATCGAACCCAGAGCTTCATGTATGCTAGGCAAGCACTCTACCACTCAGCCACATTCCCAGCCCTGTAATGATCTTTTAAGCGAACTGATTTCTGGAAGCTTGGCTATTTTAGGAACCAAAGGAAAATTGAAAGGAGGATGAGAGAGGGTGCAGACTGATCTAAAAAGTTTTATACTTATTTTCAACTTCACAGCATATAATTCTTTATGCATGTATATGGCATAATAAATAATAGAAAGTCAATTGGATTACCAGTGTCAAAGTTGATAAAAATGAAACTTACATGTAAAGCTAAGAGTATGATCACTGTTCTGGTTTTCATGGACTAATATCAGAACTTTATTCTGGGTTGGGCCCCTGGCTTTATAATCACTGAAGGAACATGCTTTTCATTTTGGAGAAGAGAATGAATACCAAAGAGCTGTAAGGGAGAGGATGAAATGTCATGAGCTCAGAAATCTCATCAGAGGCCAAAATCAGACAGGCAGTTCCCAGGGATTCTTACAAAGGGAAGTGGAAATTAATCACCTCAGTTGAATGGTTAAACTGAAGACAGACACAAGAACGAATCCCCCATTAGTTAGTTACTTATGGACTCAATTAGAAATTATTAAGAGGATTAAAACGTATGATGAAAGCAAACACCACTCTGAGTCTCCAAGGTAAGAAAAAGATCGAATGCTTGCCCTCTGAAATCATGACGCTTAATTAGTTTGTTTGTGTTATGCTTCCCTGAAATGCAAGGCAGCAGTCGTGTGCAGAATGTTTATTTCATTGCCACAGATATGGCAAACAAGTCTCTGCAAACCATATTGAAGAAAGCGCGGGGCCCATATGGCTGGATGATGTGAGCTGCTCGGGGAAGGAAAACAGTTTCCTGCAGTGTCCCAGGAAGCCATGGGGCCACCATGACTGCAGCCACCGAGAAGACGTGGGCATCGCCTGCTATCCTGGCAGCGATGGGCACCGACTTTCCCATGGTGAGTACTCGTCGCTGCTCCTGAGATTTTCTAGTTCACAGCTGCCCCATCTCTAATCACTGGCCAGAGCATGAAGTATTCCTCATCCTTGGTACTTTGCTTACAAGTTGGTTTCCCAAGAAAATAATCTTTGAGTCTTTCCACAGGTGAAACCTGTACTCTCTCTCTCTCTCTCTCTCTCTCTCTCTCTCTCTCTCTCTCTCTCTCACACACACACACACACACACACACACATTTTGTGACATGGAAATCTTTCTCATGGAAAGTGTTTATAATCGCATGTGTCTAAAAGATGGAAGAACCAGAAGTATCTATTTAGCCATCCCCTGGTTACTTATTTTGATTTTCATTGATCTTGAGTCATAAGTCTTTGCCAATACTGGGATTTGAACTCATGGCCTCACATTCTCTCTTGGCTTTTTCATTTAGGGCTAGCATTTTAATGATTTGTTTGCCCAGGCTGGCTTCAAACTATGATCCTCAAATCTTAGCCTCCTGAGTACCTAAGATTATAGACATGAGCCACTGGTCCCTGGCTAGGCCTTGATTTTATATAAAAACAAGATTGTTCTCTTCCCGCATTTTATTCTTCTCTAGTCCTGAGGTCTGTTCAGTCTTTTTCACCAGCTATCTGTTGCTTCTTCAGAGATCTCAGTGGGGTTCTGAGTGGATTCATTGGATTTAATAGCCCCTCTTTCTAAAATACACTTTTCTAGAAAGTTCCCTACCTGGTATCTTTCCTGTTCCCAAATTATAATTTTTTTTTCAGACTCATGTTTGGATAACAGGTAACTAGTTTCTCTCATAGTCCTGGGATAATTTGGAAAGATCTTCAAACAGCAATTAAGCATTCTAGACATATTCTTAATGTCTGATGAAAAGGGCAGAATAAACATGAATAAAAAATATAGAGGAAAGTTGGGTGCTGGTGGCCCATGCCTATAATTCTAGATACTCAAAATGGTGAGATTTGCAGGAAGCTGTGAAGAAAAGTCTGAGATTCTGTCTTCAAAATAGCAAACAACTGGGCTGAGAGGCTGAGTGGAATTGGGAGAGTTGAAGGGAGAGAAAGATGAAAGCATGGCATTTATCAGTGTATTCATAACTTGCCAGGTTGAATTGTAATCTTTTGTATAGCTGTTTAAAGATAATAAAAAAGAAACAATTTTAAAAGCTTAGCTGGAGGCTTAGCTAAACGGGGAGAAGACCATTAAAGTAAGCAAACTGAACATGCAAAAGGGCCTAAATTCAAACCTCAATACCAGCAAAGACACAAAGGTAGAAGGAAGTGTTCAAGACACTTGCCAAGATAAAATCACAGTTTTATTATTATACATCTATGCAACTATGGTATGTATCTCTGCATGTGTGAATAGATGTTCAAATAGTTATAGGTAGGCCTTAACTTTAATCTCAGGATTGACTCATCTTCTTATTTATTTATTTGTTTGTTGGTTGATTGATTGATGGAGCTTGAACTCGTAGCCTTATACTCTCGAATAGCTTTTTTGCTCAAGGCTGGTGCTTTACCTTGTGCGTCAGACCTCCATTTTTGTCTTGTTTGCTGCCTAGGGGTTGGGAGTCTCTCAGATATCTCTGCCCAAGATTGGCTTCAAACTTCAAATGTCAGCCTCCTGAGTAGCCAGGGTTATAGGTGTGAACCATTGATGCCTGCCTCTGTTCATAGATTTTCTTTTTAAGATATGAAGTAAACACAACTCCAGGTTAATATTTTTTTAGTATTTAAAAGCTCATTCATTTAACAAACAACTAATAGTTTTTCTTTAGATACCAGGCAATGTTTGGAAGGCTGGGGACACAAGGTCAAGCAATGTGAGCACCTTGACTTTGGAATTTCAAAATACATAAAAATACATAGAAGTGAAGATAGATTTTTTTAATTGCTATCTCTTCTTTTCCTCCCTCAAAAATTGTCCAGTTGATTTTATATCTGCTCTTTATTTTATTTATTTATTTTCTTGGCCAGTCCTGGGCCTTGGACTCAGGGCCTGAGCACTGTCCCTGGCTTCTTCCCGCTCAAGGCTAGCACTCTGCCACCTGAGCCACAGCGCCGCTTCTGGCCGTTTTCTGTATATGTGGTGCTGGGGAATCGAACCTAGGGCCTCGTGTATTCGAGGCAGGCACTCTTGCCACTAGGCTATATCCCCAGCCCTATTTTTTTTTTAATTTTTGTTTTCAAACTGATGAACAGAGAGGTTACAGTTTCATATGTTAGTGCTATTTTGTGAAGTCTCATGGTTTAGCATAAGTTTGCTGGTTTGGCTTTTCTAATACTTTTGAATCATGACTAGGTTTTCCTATCAGACTGATGGATGGAGAAAATAAGAAAGAAGGGCGAGTAGAGGTCTTTATCAATGGCCAGTGGGGAACAATCTGTGATGATGGATGGACTGACAAGGATGCGACTGTGATCTGTCGGCAGCTTGGCTATAAGTAAGAAAACTCATTATTTGGATTTTTTTTGATGACCATTCTGATTTGTTTTGAGGTTTGTTCTCATTAGACTTCCATATAAAAGCAGTTAGTTTCTGTCTTTCTTTTTTGGCAGTACTAGGGTTTAAACATAGGGTCTTATGCATAGTAGGTAGGGACTCTACCACTTGAGCCATGCCCCCAGCTCCCTAAACCTAATGCCACTCAGTTGAAAATGTAGGCAGTATATTTTCTTAATTAGGAAGTATAAAGAAGTAACAAATAGGGGCTGGGGATATGGCCTAGTAGCGAGAGAGCTTGCCTCGTATACATGAGGCACTGGGTTCGATTCCCCAGCACCACATATACAGAAAATGGCCAGAAGTGGCGCTGTGGCTCAAGTGGCAGAGTGCTAGCCTTGAGCAAAAAGGAAGCCAGGGACAGTGCTCAGGCCCTGAGTCCAAGGCCCAGGACTGGCCAAAAAAAAAAAAAAAAAAGAAGTAACAAATAGTGTCTTCTAGTTTCCCTCTATAAATATACAATATGTCACATAAGAAAGTTTTAAAAAGTATCTAGGAAGAGTCTAATAGACACTGGAGGCTCATGAGTATAATCCTAGCTACCCAGAACGCTGAAACCTGAGGGTCACATTTGAAAGCCAGCATAGGCAGGAAAGTCTGAGATTTTGCTCTTCAGTTAACTACCATTTTTGGTAGCTAATTGGAGATAAGAGTCTCAAAGTATTTTTATATCTAGGCTAGCTTTGAACTGAGATCCTCAGATCTCAGCCTCATGAATTGCTAGGATTACAGACATGAGCCACCCATGCCTGGTTTAAATGATGTTTTTAATGGTGTCACAGTTACTATTTTTTTTTCTCAAATTTTTATTATCAAGCTGATGTACAGAGAGGTTACAGTATCATACGTTGGGCATTCACAGTTACTATTTTATTGGCAATCAAAATTAAAGTATATCTGATTTGTGTCTTACATCGAAATACTTGCAAATGTTCACGTTTGACATATTTGTGTATAAAATTTTAAAGTTAAATTGTAGTTGACACTGGTGGCTTACACCTGTAATCCTAGCTACTCATGAGGCTGAGATCTGAGGATCATGGTTTGAAGTCAACCCAGACAGAAAAGTCCCTGTGAGACTCTTTATCTCCAATTAACCACTCAAAAACTGAAAGTGGTGCTGTGGCTCAAAGTGGCAGAGTGCTATCCTTGACAGAAGAACTCAGTGACAGAGCTTAGGCACTGAGTTCAAGCCCCGCCCCCTCCCAACAACAAAAAAAGTTAATCATTATTATAAATAAATTTGATCTTGTCATTTGTTAGAAATATATGATGAGAAAATACTTGGATCTATAGGAAGTATAGTTATTTCATCCTTGAAATGTAAAATTTTCATCCTTTGCAGAAGATGTATATGTATGCATGTATATGAGTCTGTGTGTATTTTTGTATGTGCACACACATGTATATAAATACATACAGTCTGGAGGACTGTGTATCTATATTGGGACTTGAAATCAGGGCATAATACTATTGTTTGGCTGTTTTTTCACAGCTGGGGTTCTAGTACTTAAGCTATAGATAGCTTCAGCCTTGTAAATATCCATTACAACCATCTTTTGAATTAATCTCAGTATCTTAGGGTGATTTTTAGTAAAGCGGTGTTCTTAATTTAATATTTATTGAAGTTTTCTTTTTACCTATTGTTTATACCCTCTTTAATACATACTTGAACAGTAGGATAATTTTCTACTTTTCAAATATTGTAAATATATCTTTACACATATGTATACATGTATACATATAAATATATGTATATTTTTGGGTGGTGTTAAGGGTTGAACCCAGGGCCTTGTGCATGCGACGCAAGTGCTCTAGCACTTGGGCTGTGCACCCAGCCCCTTTGTAACTCAAATTCTGAAGATTTGTCTTTCATAATCATATTTGTTAATTTATTAGTAGAGTTTTAAATTTGATGTTGGTTGAAATATTTTATTGCATTAAAAAGTTTTTGGATTTGCATATACATTTTTTCTGTGTAATGGCACAAAGTGGGAGGATTGGCTAAGCAGTAACTGTGCCACCTGAGCCACACCTGCAGCTCTTTTCAGCGTTTGCTGGTTATTTTCAAGGCAGGGTCTCACTTTGTATATGCCAGGCTCACCTAGTCTGCAGTCCTCCATTTTGCTTCCCCATGTCCCGACAGGCTCACACCACTGTGCTAAGCCATGGGGTTGACATGGAGTCGCATGAATATTTACGCCCGGACTGGCTTCAAATCATGATCCCCCAATCCTCAGCTCCTCAGTAGCTATGCTTACAGATTTGAGTCACAAATTTGAGTGCCCTGCTAATTTGCACATTTTTAAAAAGGTAGTGTGCTAGTAAAAAAAAAAAAAAAAAGGAAATATGTCAAAAGTAAGTCTGCCTTCTATTTTTAATTCTCTTTTAAGAATTGTACCTTTGTATCTAAAGGACTCAAAAAATCAGTTCTTAGGACTTGGCTAGATACTTAATCTTAAAATTTCCTTGGCAATAATACTCTGTGTGTGTATGTGTATGTGTGTGTGTGTGTGTGTGTGTACGTGCGTGCCAGTCCTGGGGCTTGGACTAGCACCTAGGAGCTGTCCCTGTGCTTTCGTGCTCAAGGATAGGACTCTACCACTTGAGCCACAGCTCCACTTCTGGTTTTTTTTGTTGTTGTTGTTTATTTGTTTATTTTGGTGGTTAATTGGAGATAAGAAGCTCATGAACTTTCTTGCCTGAGCTGGCTTTGAACCTAAGATCTTAGCCTACCGAGTAGCTAGGATTACAGGTGTGAGCCACCAGCATCCAGCTTTATATTATACTGTGAGTGTTAAAAATTGTTTTCCCCCTCTGATACAGAGTTTAAAACTAGCTGTTTTTTTTTTTTTGAAATGCCATTTAGTGTGATGTTCTAAGCAAAAGCAAAACGAGACCCTTACAGCATCTATGGGGCATGGCAGGGAAGATGGTACTGCTTTTCTTTTCTTTCTTTTTTCTTTTTTTGCCAGTCCTGGGGCTTGGACTCAGGGCCTGAGCACTGTCCCTGGCTTCTTTTTGCTCAAGGCTAGAGCACTCTACCTCTTGAGCCACAGCACCACTCCGGCCTTTTCTTATATATGTGGTACTGTGGCATTGAACCTAGGGCTTCATGTATGAGAGGCAAGCCCTCTACCACTAGACCATATTCCCAGCCCCAGTTACTGCTTTTCTCATTTCAACTTATGGACAGTCATGAATGAAAGTCTTCTGGTCATGTACAGGCTATGTCCGTGTTAATGAACAGCGTGACTATCTTGTGCTCTGGTCGTGTGGATGCTCAACTGAGTCTCTACACCCTTTAAGTGTGCTTTGCTTGCAGGGGTCCTGCCAGGGCAAGATCTATGGCTTATTTTGGGGAAGGAAAAGGCCCCATCCACATGGACAATGTGAAGTGCACGGGAAATGAGCGGTCCCTGGCTGACTGCATCAAGCAAGAGATCGGAAGACACAACTGCCGCCATAGTGAAGATGCAGGGGTTATTTGTGATTATTTTGGCAAGAAAGCATCAGGTAACAGTCTTAAAGGTAAGTCTCCTCCGTGGGGCCTGAACACGTGAAAAACTACTCACTTCCACCTCATTCCCACACACGGGGCCCTGATTGTGACAGTCCCGTGCAAGGAGAGTGCATGCAGCCCTGTGTTACTTGTGCCGGTGTTTAGAGCCAGTGCTTCGTTCTTGGGAAATGTGCTGAGATGGGCTGACCAGGATGGTAAGGTTCTTGGTTGATGGCTTTCCATGACCCTGTCATCTCTGAGATTAGTCTTCTTTTACATTCTTTCATTTCTCTGTATTTCTACTTTGGATATCATAGAGCTGTCAGGTTTGAAAATTGAGAATTGGCATCTGCTTCACAAAAAGGAAAGAAATGTGAGCAGGGATGTCTCAAGAAACAACCACCAACAACAGACACTTCTCCACCCAGTTCTCAATGTTTTAAACAGGCAGGAATAAGTCTAAATATATTTCGAAACTAAAAATTACCTTTTGTAAACTCTTTTTTTTTGCCAGTCCTGGGCCTTGAACTCAGGGCCTGAGCACTGTCCCTGGCTTCTTTTTGCTCAAGGCTAGCACTCTGCCACTTGAGCCACAGCGACGCTTCTGGCCATTTTCTATATATGTGTTGCTGAGGAATTGAACCTAGGGCTTCATGTATACGAGGCAAGCACTGTTGCCACTAGGCCATATTCCCAGTCCCTTTTGTAAACTCTTATTCTCTGAAATTCATAACATAAGAAAAGGTAGAATGTAGTAGACTGACTGTGTATGGCCCAATAAGTTGATTTACTTAGAATTCTCTTAGGGAAATCAGGTTTTATGAAGTAAATATTGATTTAAATGAATGAGTAGGAGAATCAGCTACTTTAGAATAATCTGTGCTTTTGCTTTATGAAAAGAATAGCCAGCTGCTTCTTGATCCAGATTGAAAATCTATAGTGACAGTACTGAGAATCCATAGACAGTAATGAGGATCCATAGAAAGTACTGAGGATCCACAGTGACAGTACTGAGAATCCATAGACAGTACTGAGACTTGAAACTCAGGGACTCATGCATTTCACTTAGCTTTTTTGCTCAAAATTGGTGCTCTACCATTTGAACCACACCTCTACTACTTCTGGGTTTTTTTTTGGTGGTTAACTGGACATAAGAGTCTCTAGTATTTGTCTGCCTGGCTGGCTTAAAGCCTAGATCATCAAATCTCAGCCTCCTGAGTACCTAGGATTGCAGATGTGAGCCACCAGTGCCCAGCCTGAAAGTCTGTCATTGAATGCACCTCATGCACCTGAGCATTCTTGGTCTCTGTTTCTGTCTCTTGTTTCTGTCCGTGTTTCTTTGTCTATGTCTCTGCCCCTACCCAACCCCCAACACCCCCTCCCATGCCAGTTCTTCCTCCTTCTCTTCCACTTTCTCCTCTCCCGGCTTCTCCTCTTCCTCCTCCTCCTTTCAGATAATTGAGACAGGGGCTTGCTGTGTGCACTCAGGCTGGCCTGAAATTCACTATGTCGCCCCTATTGGCCTCCAACTTCAGATTCTTCTGCCTCACCCTCTCACGTGCATGGAACACAGACAAGTTCCACCACGCCAGTCTCTTTTTTTTGTTTTAAATACCATATAATTAGTGTCAAAGGCAATGTAATAAATTATTTGAATATTGCTAATGGGATTCTTCATATCTGTGAGCTTCAAAATGTGGGAAAATGGTGTGGTAACACAGTTTTCCCTAAATGCTGATGACAACTTAACTTAAATGGCTTTTAATAATTTTTATTATATTTCTGAATTGATTACAACTAATTCTTTAGACTCAAATTTCTTAAGCAGCAGAAAAGTCATAAACATAAATTATAATAGACTATGTAAGCCTATTTGAAAATATGAGTGATCAGATATCATGGATTTGTTTTTATTACCTTTTTAGACCTTCATAGAATCTTATCTTGATATTTTGTATCTTATCTTGATACTTTTCATGGCAAGCCATGGTACCATACCTCAATAGAAAGATGTCAGTCATGTCAGACTAGTTACAAAATGGAATCTGGATTATCAACAAACTGATCTTATGGTGGTCAAGGGTTGGTGACTTGTGTAAGATGAACAGATGGAAATCATTGATTTTTGGTCAGAATGGATCCTTTCCTAAAAGACCTTGGTCTGGTCTCTTAAATATTTTATTCTAGTGTATAGCTTTAAATAGATTTCTTTCCCTGTGATTTGGAACTCCTTGTCCCAGAATGATGTAAACTTTAAGTTTTGCTTGCTCAGTATTTTATTCGTCCTTTTCTTGGCAATTATATACATTGACCCGATTTGGATATGGTTGGAAATTGTTGTTTTTCTAATAGCTTATAGTTTGCAATGTCATCTAGATGAGTCATATCCTAAGTGATGAAAGTTCAGCTTTGGACAGTATACTTCTGAGGTCATTTGGCAAATTAATATATTGTTGAAATACTTTCTCTATCAAGAACTAACTACTTTAGGGCTAGTGAAGTATTTCAAATGGTAGAGTGCCTGCCTAGCAACTTTGAGATTCTGAGTTCAAACCCTAAAGGAAGGAAAGAAGGGAGGGAGGAAAGGAGGGAGGGGGGTGGGAGGGAGGGGGGTGGGAGGGAAGAAGGGAAGGAAGGAAGGAAGGAAGGAAGGAAGGAAGGAAGGAAAAAAGAGTGAATTACAGTTGATTCCCTTCTGCTTAGTTATTACAAAGATTCAATCTTCATACATTTGGCACAATTCTCTTCTTACATAGATAGTAAATATTTTGTATATATATTCTTAGGCAAAGAAATTATCTCTATATAAAAAATCTACTTTGTATATTTACCCATCTTTTGTATATCACCTCTTCATATATATGACATATACATGTACACCTGATATGTAATATAATGTTTATCATTATACATAACACATGTTATCATGTAACATATATAATGCATGTATACATTATATATTATATACATTATAAATACTATACTATATATGATACATATGTCTATTATATGTAATATGTGCGTGTGTGTGTGTGTGTGTGTGTGTGTGTGTGTGTGTGTGTGTGTGCTGCTGAGGATTGAATCCAGGAAATCAAACCCTAGACCTTGCACATGCCTAGCAAGCATTCCTACCACTTGAGCAATGCCCTCAGCCCTCTCTCTTGCTCTCTCTCTCTCTCTCTCTCTGTGTGTGTGTGTGTGTGTGTGTGTGTGTGTGTGTGTGTGTATTTGGCGGTCATGGGGATTGAACTTTGGGCCTGGGCACTGTCCCTGAGCTCTTCATCTCAAAGCTAGCACGCTACCACTTGAACCACAACACCACTTTCAGTTTTCTGGTAGCTAATTGGTGATAAGAGTCTCACAGGCTTTCCTGCCTGGGCTAGCTTTGAACCTCAATCCTCAGATCTCAGCCTCTTGAGTAGCTAGGATTATAGGTGTGAGCTACCAGGTGTCAGCTCCTCATATATTTTTAATCTAACTCTTTGCTTTTGTATGTTCATGACAGAAATCTGTAATCTTGGGAAGCTGGCTTTTGTATGTTACCATAGTACATGAGCAAGTAAATGTAAATTCAGATAAAAATTCTATTTTGAGGAGTGTGTGTGTGCTTTATTCCTCTGTGGCTTAGAAGAAGGTTGTATTTACAAAGAGACCTAGACTGTTACTACCTTAGCGATTATCTCTCTTAATGTTTTTGAATGTCAGGAAAACTTCTATAACCAGCTTCTATAACCTTGGTAACTACCAGGGGATGCACATTGAGCCATTCAGCAGCCCATGAAACCCTTCCGAGCTGAGTGATGGAAAACTCCATACAGTTCATCATCTGCTTGTGTATTATTGCCTCAATGAAAAAAAAGTAATTGCTTCAAGGAAAAAATGGTTTTTAATTGTAAAAATTATCCTATCATGTGAAAAGAGCAGGCATGTAAAATATAGGAGGGATCAGTAGTGAAAGGTGTTCGTCATGTGTTTAGTCCACTATTGACAGGTGACAGTTGCCTCATCCATTCCTTCTTCAGACACCCCGTCCTTTGTTTGTGGGTTGCGATTACTGCACCATCGGCAGAAGCGGATCATTGGTGGGAAAAATTCCTTAAGGTAAAAATTTATGTAAAGTAATTTTTCCACCGAACAGAGTTATTTATATCCATATTATGCTACAAACTTGGGATTGTCTATGGTTACATAGGAATTTATTTCCTAAATTAAGTACAGATCACAATGATAATATCATTGTTCTTTTACCTCTACTAATTTTACATAGATCATAGTCTTATGTCTCTAGCCCGTGTAGATGAGATAAATATGATGTGGCAGGGACAAAATAATTTGACAGGAAACCTAAAAAATGTATAATTGTACAGACCCATTTAATCTAGAATATATACATTTCTGATTTGACTCATTGTAATAGGACATTTTATTTGAACTTAGGAATGGGAAGTCAGCACTTTGTTTATTAAATACCTCTTTGGGTATCTATTTGTCTGTTTGTCTATCATCTGACTATCTATCTATCTATCTATCTATCTATCTATCTATCTATCTATCTATCTGCCTGTCTATCTATCTATCTATCTATCTATCTATCTATCTATCTATCTATCTGCCTATATCTATCTATCTATCTATCTATCTATCTATCTATCTATCTATCTATCTGCCTATCTCCCTATCCGAATGTGTGTGTCCTGGTACTGGGGCCTGGGCACTGGCTGTCCCTTTTTACATTCATGGTTGGGCCTCTATTATTTGAGCCACAGTTCTACTTTTGGCTCTTTTTTTGGTGGCTAATTGGAGATAAGAGTCTCATGGACTTTCCTTCCGGAGCTGGCTTTGTATGACGATCCTCAGGTCTCAGCCTCCTGAGTAGCTAGGGTGACCAAGATGAGCCACACCAGTGCCTTCTTCAGGTTAGGGGATGAGGAGAAGAGCCACACTCAAATCACACAAAATGGAGCAGACTCAACGTGTTTCTAAATATGTCAGCAATTGGTGTGATGCCTAAAAAGCCCACAAGCACATCTTCAGAGTTGCTCTGTGTGGTGTGTTCAGATTTGAATGTAGGAAGGGACCTTCAGGCATGGGATGCCTTTGAGCCTCTCACCAGCCACAAGCCCTGAAAGTCACGGTTCTTCCAGGCATTTTTCGTTGTTTTCCTTTTATGGCTGTGTGCTTTGCTTTCTTCGCAGGGGCGGCTGGCCTTGGCAGGTGGCCCTCCGGCTAAAGTCACGGCATGGAGATGGCCGGCTCCTTTGTGGTGCTACTCTGCTGAGTAGCTGCTGGGCGCTGACTGCGGCTCACTGTTTCAAGAGGTGCGTATCCCCCTCCCCATGTCACCATCAGCTTGGACCCCTGGGATTGCCTAGCCCTGTGCCGTGACAGCACTTGGGAGAAGTGAGGGAGGTGGCATCTAAAAAACAACCTCCTCCCCCCCTCCCCCAGGGAGCCACTACCCTGGTGGCAAAAGGAGCTCTGGAGTCAGGGAGAAAAGAAGGTAGATTTTTGGAGGGAAGGGGGTTATGGTAGGGCTTCCCCCAAGAACTGATGTGAGATCATGATAGCAAAAGACAGGCAGATTCTAGTAAGACAGTAGAAAGATGAAGTAAAATGCTGCCTTTAATTCCAGGAAATGTGGCTTAGACAGCACAAGTGAGAAGTGCTCGTAGGTTTTAGTGGCCCACCATTTTACTTCATACCATGGTGTCATGTGGTTGCCTACAACATTAATTCAGTTTTGGCTAGCAACGAATGATAGCCCAGTGTCCAGAAAAAGCAGCGAAAGAGCCTGCTGTCCTGTCTTCCTGTGCTCAACCTACTGTCAGGAAAGTGCACTCAGTTTGTTAGAGAGAACTATGCTTAGTTCTGAGTGCCATGCCACCAAGAAACATCATGATGCACCTCAAAGGGCAAGCAGAAAGACATTCAGTAGCTATTGCCTGTTGCTTCAAATACGACCAATGTTAGAAGGAGGTGAGACACTTTTTGCTTTAAGGTAAGTTTCTGTGGTTGCTTCTTTCTTTCTTTTTTTTTTTTTGTTTTGTTTTGTTGTTACTGCTTCTTCACCTCTAGGACAGTACAAAGATGGGCTGGACTACAAGTGGGTGGATGAGATTTGTTCTGCAGTCTGTTGAAACCAAGAATGGCTGTTTGAGAGGGCAGTGTGGAGAAGGGGTGAGCCTCCTTGGAAGGCTAGCAGTAGCAGATTTAGACAAATTAAGTCAGGGCTGGAATGCTGGAGCTGTGGGTTTCTGTTCTACTCACTAAGGTGTGAGAAACACCAAAGGCTTTTGAACCTTGAAATATGATCAAAGAGAGTTTTAGGAGATGAGTCATTTGAAGTTGTGTGGGAGAGATCTAAAGGGGAATGGCAAAACAGATAAGGGTGCATGAAGGAGGTTGAAAAATAGAAACATCGTTGCGTATGTGTTTGTATGCCTCTTTTCTGGAGTGATTTAAAAATTTAAAAATCTCTATGGCAGGAACTGGTAGGGCTTTTATTTTATATTCTTCTATAAGAGGGAGACCACTTATAATATTGTAGTAAGAGAAAGAGAGAGACAGAGAGAGAAAGAGAGAGAGAGAGGTGGAAAAAGAAAGATAGAAGGTCTTGAGACATGGCAATGGAAATCAGAAGTTAGGACCGTGTTACAGAAAAAACTTGGATTTGCCTATGAAGACCCAGATTCTAGTTCCAGCTTTTTGGTTAACTGTGTAGCTTTTTAGAAATTATTTCTCCTGTTGGAGCCTCATTTTGCTCTGTTGCAAAGTGAAGTTAAGTAGTATTCTATTCCATAGTGAGGTCTACAAATTGTTATGAAAGTATTTTATTAAGTGTGAAATTCACTACCAACATTGGTGATTATTAAGGACAGAGCGAAAGGGAGGGAAAGTATATTAACAAAAGGAAGGACTGAAGACGTGGAAATGCACTTGAAGAAGTCTGTTTAGGAGCTTAGGGCTGAGATAAAGTAATCACTATGGTATATTTAGATTTCCCCCATTTATTCAAGACTCCTTGCCTTTCAACTCAGCTAAAAGTTATTGTCTTGGGGGTTCAAGGACTGAAGAACAGAAGTAGGAAGATAGCTCAAATAATTTCACTTAGGTTTAAAAACTTTGATGTGTGTTTTGGCTCCTTTGAAGGTGTTTTGTTTGTTTGCTTTGGGGTGGGGTGGGGGGCAGGTTGAATTTGTTCATACTGTTTTTCCTCCCTTGGCCTGTTCCTTTTAGATGTTACCTAGAGTCAGTCTCTGTCTCATTATTGTTTATACACCAGGTGTCTGCTATGTAACTTGGCACACAGTAGGTCATCCTAAGTGATTGTTGCATGCTAAAAGTGTGTGTGAGGGTCCCCTTGGCAAATAGTGGCTGTGTTTAAGAATGTTGGGCTTTTAGTTAGAGGATGTTGATTATTTTAACCGTAGATCAACGTTTAACTCCTTCCAGATGTCATCTGGAATTTTTTCCTGTTATCTGCTTGGTGTAAGGTAAGGACAGTTGATTAAAGAGCAGATTGTGGTATGCAGCATTTTCATATGCTTTGGCTATGATGCAAGATTTATTTAATGAGAGGAGGGGAACACTGCCTAGCAAATGTGTTACATCTTGTGCCAGTAATCTGCTTGGGTTTTCGGGGCTTCCTGTTTGAAGGGCCTACAGCTACTCTAGCCCTTATTGCACTGAGTTTGTGAAAAGGCATAGAGCCAGGTCCTAGTGATTAGAACAAAGCCCAGGTGTTTTTGTTTGTTTTTAAATCTAGATTCAGGGACTTGGGTTTCTATTAATCCTCCTTTAGTCATGAGAAACAGACTGTCGCATGGAGTCATGCTTTGAGAAGCTACTCCTTTTAGATTTCTTGCCAGGCATATGTAAATGATGGTAGTTTAATGCTTACTAGCTGGGTGGGGTGTGTGTCTGAATTTCGTATTTGAAATTAGTTCCTTTATCTCCTTATTCTTTCTGTTCGCATTTCCTCTGTTTTGTCAAGCCTGGGGCCTGTGAATAAATGAAGGTATTTTTGTGTGTGTGCACCAGGCACTCTGACACTTGTATCTTGAATGCTGTGATACAGGCAGTGCTCTTTTTGGGGGTGGTGGTATGGGTCCTGGGGCTGGAATTCAAGGGTCTGGGAACTGCCCTGCCCCTCTTTTTGTACAAGGCTAACAGTTTACCTTGTGAGCCACAGTGCCGCTTCAGCTTTTTGATGGTTAGTTGGAGCTAGGAAACTCACAGACTTCCCTTCCTGGGCTGGCTTCAGGCCATAATCCTCAGATCTCAACCTCTTGAGTCCCTGGGATTACAGACGTGAACCACCAGCCAGTGTCTGGCTTCGGGCTAGTGCTCTTGAGCAGTCATTTCTGAGCAGTAAGACTCACGAACGGTTGTTACCTCCTGAATTATTTCTGATGTAGAAGGGGACCCTTTGATGTCCCCCCCCCCCCCTTCAGTTATATCTATTTTCTACAATCCTTAGATTAAGTTAGGGTAGGAACGATGGCCTAGCGAGGATGAAGTCAGAAGGCCACTACATCCTCGTCCTCAGTCACTGTGTTTTATATAGGACAGTCATAGTTCATACAGGGTACATACACATTTAATAAATATAGGGCACCCACCTTCTCGTGGGTGATCTGTCATTCTCTCACAGCTTTCACACACAGCAAAGTTGGGTGATACCTGCCCCACACCCGTGTCTCTCTCCAGGAACTACTTACAGGCTTGCTGCAATTTTGTTTTACATTTTCTCCATTGTTAAAGCCATAGCACATTTGGAATGTCAGATCTTTTTAGCAGAGTCAAGGGAAAACATTTCTTTTTTTTTTTTTTTTTTTTTTGGTAGCAGTCTTGTGAATCCTTCACCATATACACTGTTCTTTCTATGTGAAATCATTTCTGCAAAGTACCTTGCAATGACCTTTTGTTTATAACTGAAAAGAACCAGAGCAGGAAACTCCTTTCTAACTGCCCATTCTTATAACAAACACTATTTTAGAGGAATGCCTATACTGGGCACAAGGACTCCTTTATTTGTGTGTGTGTGTGTGTGTGTGTGTGTGTGTGTGTGTGTGTGTGTGTGTGTGTGTAGAATATAACTTTACCTGATTTTTATCTTGTTGACTTTTTGCCTAGGAATGTCATAGCAGCTGGAAATGATCAAGAGATTATTGCTTTGGAAAAATCAAGAATATGTAGATCTTTCTAATTAGAAAGACAAGCAATGAGACTTACTTTTTTAGGAACACAGTGTATCAGATGGCTGACACAATTCTTCTATGTGGCAGAACAGAGTTGTAAAGGATGAGGTCTTTGCTGACATGCACACTCTCCTGGGTCACGCTAAAACTACTTCCTGTGTACATGTTGTGTATCTGTAAGGCTCAATGCAATATTCTACTGAGGAGGTTACTCCCTTAGCAGCTGGAACTGTTTTTATAAACAACTTTAAGCAACTTCTGGAGTTTCCTCCAGAAAAGAACAGATTCTAGTAGTAGCAGATGTGTGTGTACAGGCTGAATAAACACACACAAAATTTGACCTTAAAACCTAAACTGTTTCTTCAATTTTTTTTTTCTGATAGGGTTTGAACGTAGGGCCTGAGCACTGCCCTGAGCCCTTTTGTTCAGGGCTAGCACTCTGAGCACTTTGAGCCACAGTGCCACTTGCATTTTTTTGAGTGGTTAATTGGAGATGAGTCTCACATGGACTTTTCTTCTCAGGGTGGCTTTGAACTGCGATCTCAGCTTCCTGGAAGCTAGGATTACAGATGTGAGCCACTTGCTCCTAGCTTGAATTTTTAATACTAGAGTGTGTGTGTGTGTGCGTGCTTGCACGCGTGTGTGTGCCTGTCTTTTCTAGCCCTAGAATCCCAGAGAAACTTGGACATTTAATTTTACTAAACTGCTGGATTTCAGCTTCTCTCTTACTCAAGCTTGTCTGAAAATTTCACCCAAGTTGTTTGAGGGGGAGTGGAAGGCATTTCAACAAAGCAAATAATGGAATGATGTGTCAGTCAAAATTAGAAATGTTTACTTTAGAAGTGTTTGTGAATATAATAAACATAGTCTATGGGGTGTCGGTGGGTTACCCCTGTAATCGTAGCTTCTTAGGAAGCTGGAGGATCATGGTTCAAAGCCAGGCCTACACAGAAAGTCAGTGAGACTTTCCAAAATCAACAGTAAAAAGCCAGCTTGAAGAGGGCCTCATGTGGTAGAGTGTCAGCCAAGTAAGCAAAAATTCCTGAGTTCAAACTCAGGACAAAAGCAAATCCTAGAAAGATGGTTGAAGTTCAACTAGCAAGCCCTTAAAATACATAGAAAAAGAGGCTTCTTTTTATGCTTTCTTGAGAATCCAAGAACCACAGTATATGTTTCGAAGGGGCTTACAGGGCCAGTTTTATCCCTGAAATATATAATTATATCCACTAGGAGAGATGACTGTAGAAGACAACTATTACTGGGAAATGAATCCAGACTTCTGTAGGCTGCTCTTCAAATCTCAAGTGTTAAATCTATTCTAATAATGGCTTAAAGGAGTGGGGGATTCCATGCTTAGGCTTAGTGGATCCATTTCCTTAAATTAGAACCACTTTAAAAGTATAGATACAGGGCTGGGGATATGGCCTAGTGGCAAGAGTGCCTGCCTCATATACATGAGGCTCTGGGTTCGATTCCCCAGCACCACATATACAGAAAATGGTCAGAAGTGGTGCTGTGGCTCAAGTGGCAGAGTGCTAGCCTTGAGTAAAAAGAAGCCAGGGACAGTGCTCAGGCCCTGAGTCCAAGCCCCAGGACTGGCAAAAAAAAAAAAGAAAAAAGTATAGATACAGCTAGGTGCTGGTGGCTCATGCCTATAATCCTAGCTACTCAGGAGGCTGATATCTGTGGTTCAAAGCCAGCCTGGGCAGGAAAGTTCAAGAGACTCTTATCTCAAGTTAACTACCAGGAAACCAGAAGTGGAGCTGTGGCTCAAAGTGGTAGAATGCTAGCCTTGAGCAAGAGCTCTTGGATAGCACTCAGGCCCCAAGTTCAAGTTCCATGACTGACAAAATAATAAAAATAAAATAAACAAAATTATAGGTTCTAATCTTTCATTTTGACAAGAATGGTGCCTTTTACTTCTTGTTAAGATAAATGGTTCATTTTTAGTTTACAGTCAGTGAAGGCCAGATTGGCTCAAGTGGTAAAAGTGCCTGCCTTGCAGATATAAGATCCTGAGTTCAAGCTCTAGTACCACCACACGCATGCACACACACACACAGAGCGCTAAAAAAAATGTATATATGCTGACCTGGGGTACACGTGAACAGGGAATAGTTGTGTCTCCATGGTAGGAATAAGTAAATATTGTCTTTGAGGGGTATCAGATTAGATTACACATACTTCCTGCCCCTGTAAAAATTTTAAAAAAATGAAGATGACAAATACAGTACGATAATTCTACCTTGTGTTATTTGTTCCTCTTCTGATCCTTTTTCCTCTCTTTGGTGGAGAATTGATAGGTAGTTGATCTTTTTTTTTTTTTTTTTTGGCCAGTCCTGGGCCTTGGACTCAGGGCCTGAGCACTGTCCCTGGCTTCTTCCCGCTCAAGGCTAGCACTCTGCCACTTGAGCCACAGCGCCGCTTCTGGCCATTTTCTGTATATGTGGTGCTGGGGAATCGAACCTAGGGCCTCGTGTATCCGAGGCAGGCACTCTTGCCACTAGGCTATATCCCCAGCCCGGTAGTTAATCTTTATTTCCACTTATTTTCCACATTTGCTCCGCAGAAACTAAAGGTTAACTGGCAATCTCGACTTCATAGTGAAATAAATGGAAATAAGAGGTAATTGCAACAGGTTCCCAGGAGACAATGAGCATTGGGTGAGAGACAGACAAAGGTGGTTTATATTCACCAAGTGTCTAATAAGTTGGAATGAGATTTCCATATCTCTGCTAGTACCCTTGGCTGTCAGTCACTAACTTCCAGTACCTGGAACTAGCTTCTCATTAGTTTTCCCTGTTTCTCAGGTACGGCAACAATACCAGGAACTATGCTGTTCGGGTTGGGGATTATCATACTCTTGTGCCGGAGGAGTTTGAAGAAGAAATTGAAGTTCAACAAATTGTGATTCACAGGGACTATCGGCCAGATAGCAGTGATTATGACATTGCCTTGGTGAGATTACAAGGACCGGAGGAGCAGTGTGCCCGAATCAGTAGTCACGTATTGCCAGCATGTTTACCCCTCCGGAGAGAGAGGCCACACAAAACTGCCTCCAATTGTTATATAACAGGATGGGGAGACACAGGTAATCTAACACAATGGAGCAAATGAGCAAAGTTGGGCACTTTTCTTTGTCAGCCATTAGCCACATTTAGTTGTATATCAGGCAATGAGATCTTAAATTGCTTCAGGCTTACCTAGATGTTTGGAGATGTTGCCAAGCTTGAATCTAGATTCACATCATGAGTTGATTGTGGGTCTGTCTGCAACTTTAGCACCAGCTGAGAAACAAATTGCTAGTGGAGCTCACAGGTAGAGAATGCTCTATTCACTTTTTTTTTTTTTTTGCCAGTCGTGGGCCTTGGACTCAGGGCCTGAGCACTGTCCCTGGCTTCTTCCCGCTCAAGGCTAGCACTCTGCCACTTGAGCCACAGCGCCGCTTCTGGCCGTTTTCTGTATATGTGGTGCTGGGGAATCGAACCTAGGGCCTTGTGTATCCGAGGCAGGCACTCTTGCCACTAGGCTATACCCCCAGCCCTCTATTCACTTTTAATTCTCTAGTCTAGTGAGAGGACTGGGAAAGATTTTAAGACCTTACCCCATACTGTTGGATTGGACAATATATATATATATATATATATATATATATATATATATATTTTTTTTTTTTTTTTAAACCAGTCCTGGAGCATGGACTCAGGGCCTGAGCACTGTCCCTGGCTTCTTTTTGCTCAAGGCTAGCTACTCTGTCACTTGAGCTACAGCGCCACTTCTAGCCTTTTCTATATATGTGGTGCTGAGGATTCAAACCCAGGGCTTCATGTATATGAGGTAAGCACTCTTGCCACTAGGCCATAGTCACAGCCCCTGGACAGTGTATATTTTAAAAAGCTTTTCTAAGCCAGCTGTCAGTGGCTCATACCTGTGATCCTAATGAGATATGAGGATCATGGTTCAAAGTCAGCCCACACAGGAAAGTCTGTGAATCTCTTATCTACAGAAATGGACCTGTGGCTCAAAGTGGTAGAGAACTAGCTCAGATATAGCACCCCAGGCATGAGTCTTCAGGTGAGTTTAATGTAGTTGGCCCTGTAAAGGGCTTTGGTAGTCTATGACTTGTCTTTTTCCCATAGAGACCGTGATTAAGCTAAATATGGAGAATTCCTTGATGAAGAACACACAATGAAACTCACAAGTTTCTCCTTCATTCTCCCTTCCTATTCTTGCAAACCTTAAACACAAATAGCATTTAGTTTGTTCTTGTCTTTGAATCATCTTGCTGTAGTTAAATCCTTTTTTGTGGCTTGAACTCAGGGCCAGGGTTGAAGTACAGCTTGAATGAAAGCTATTCCTGAGCTTTGTTGCTCAAGGCTAGTGGCCAGTGCTCTGCCATGTCCAGCTTTTTTGATGCTTAATTGGAGGTAAGTCTCAGATCTCCTGAGTAGCTAGGATTATGGCGTGAACATTTTTATCAGGACTTGCTTAGAATGGGTGTCAAAACAGGCCTAGATCTTACTTGGATTAAGTGTACTAAAACTAGACTTAGCCTTCTACAGTAGCAAGATTTAAAGCATTTATCCCAGAAACAGAATATTAAGAAAACATGGGGAGTGATTCAAGGTAAATGGGGTAAATGAGGAAGGAATTATTTCCTAACTCCAAAAAATCCAAGTATGCTATCTCAAAGTATATGTTGATTCATGAAACAAATGGATTTTTATCAGAAGCTAGTCAGAATTATTTCATATGGGAAAATTCAGTCACTTCCCTTTGATACCATATCTGAACAGAAATGACCAAGGGGGCTGGGGATATGGCCTAGTGGCAAGAGTGCTTGCCTCGTATACATGAGGCCCTGGGTTCAATTCCCCAGCACCACATATATAGAAAATGGCCAGAAGTGGCGCTGTGGCTCAAGTGGCAGAGTGCTAGCCTTGAGCAAAAAAGCCAGGGACAGTGCTCAGGCCCTGAGTCCAAAGCCCAGGACTGGCCAAAATAAATAAATAAATAAATGACCAAGGAAGTAAATTATAGAATTTTTAATAGCCGTTATCCTTATTTAGTGGGGATTCTGATGGGTCTACATCCAAGAAAACGTCATCATGGAGAACATGTCAGTTGTACATTTCAGCCATGGAATAAGCACCAAATGGCTCATCAACGTTTGAGAATACTCACACTCAGAGTGGCAAAAATGAAACCTGTGTTGACATGGCAAAGCAGGACCAATGCTTGATTCCTTAACTATTCTGTACACTACCACATGCCTATTTAGGTATTTATGTATATATGCTTTGCCAGTATGTGGGCTTGAATTCAGGGGCCTTGAGCTCACACTTCTTTTTTACTCAAGATTGATGTTCTACAAACTGAGCCAGGCCTCTACTTCTGGCTTCTAGTTGATTGGAGATTAAGTATCTCTTCATCTTTGCTGGCTTTGAATATAATCCTCAAACTTAAGCTTCCTGAGTAGGAAGGATTACAGGCATAAACCAGCAGTGCTGTTTACCGTGTTTACTTAATCCTGAAATTTAATGTAATCCTTATGTGAACTGAATATACTTCTAGCTTTTAAATGTGCAAAACTGTAAAATCTGCAGAAATTGTGTTTTACAGCTTCCCTTTCGTTTTAGCTCAGAACCCGTTATTCTTTAAAAAGTTGTGCTTGTAATCGTAACTACTCAGGGGGCTGAGATCTGAGGATCATGGTTCAAAGCCAGCCTAGGCTGACAAAGCAGACTCCACTTAGCCACCAGAAATCCAGAAAGGGAGGTGTTAGCCTTAAGTGGACCTCCAGCTCCAGTACTAGATCACTCCCTGGCATACTTGTGTAATACTCAAAGTCAACAAAAAATATATAGTATTACACATGGCATTTATAGTTTAAAACTTTGAACTACAGAAATTCCGTGATTTCATTTTCTTGAATATTAAATGTTTACTATTGTGATGCTATCATTAGCTGTGATTTCATCAACTAATTCATTTGGTTTGACTAGGACGAGCCTATTCAAGAACACTCCAACAAGCAGCCATTCCCTTGCTTCCCAAGAGGTTTTGTGAAGAACGTTACAAGGGCCGGTTTACAGGGAGAATGCTGTGTGCAGGAACCCTCCATGAGCACACTAGTGTCGACAGCTGCCAGGGAGACAGTGGAGGACCACTTGTGTGTCAGAGGTCTGGAGACAGCTGGGTTGTGTATGGAGTGACATCTTGGGGATATGGCTGTGGACTTAAGGATTCCCCTGGTGTTTATACCAAAGTCTCAGCCTTTGTACCTTGGATCAAAAGCATCACCAGACTTTAGCTCCTGGAAACCTAAAGTGGGGGTATGGAAACCCATCAGCCCCACTAGCAGTGCTAATTCAGAAGTGATAACTACTGGAGGTTGAGGTCTGTGTTCTTCCTGCCAGCACTTGCTGCTTTTGAAAACATGTGAACCCTTTTAGTTATATACCTCAATACTGGTTGCTTTTAAACTAGCATCACTAGCTACCAAGTTTACTGGAGGAACAAAAACCTCACTTAAGTAATCTCTTCTGCATGCAGTCTCCAACATTCTCCACTGACTGTGCAGTATGACTGCTTATACAAGTTCCAATTGCATATTCTTCAGAGGAAGTTTCGCCACATGGTAATTTGGGATTTCTGGCAACATATGCAAACTTCACTAATGGTATCAGTTTTGTAGGACTAACAAGTGTGCCATCTACTGGAGTGTCCCAGTAACTGACAGGTTTTCCCAACACTAAGCTTATAAAATCCAACCTCACAAACTAGTTTGTCTTCCTTGCACAAATCACAAACTGTCACATTCTAGATCGTCTGAAACTAAAGTTCAAGAAGATACTACAGTGGTCTCATTTCTGAATGAGGAAACTATATGGCTGATGGAAGATCATGAACTCAAGTGCAAAAAAATGGAAACCACATGCCCCCCCCTTCTTCCCTGAAGACTGTTACTCTCAACATTCCATTCTTTTTTGTTAGTTGGGGATGAATATCATTGATTGCACTATTTCTCATGGTAGCTCATGGGAAAAGTCTTCACAATCAACTTTCTCGCTCAGGATGGCTCTGCTCCTTGGCTGCTGGGCCCAGACTTCTCAAAAGGGGCAAGTTGGCATAATCTTTGTGCTAACTAACCGCACATGGCACAACTCTCAAAACACAATAATTATTGTGAATGCCAGGAGACCTTCAAGTCCCAGCACTTCTAGTAAGGGTGTAAATATTCCTATACATGGCTGTCTCTAACGTACCCGACTTCCCTCCTGCATCAATTTACATCCCCTCTTTAAGCCTGTTCCACAAAACTGGTGCAAACCTAGAGGTGCTCCATACTTTGTAAATGCGCAAACCATGCTTCATGCAGAGAGCATCATGCACACATTCCTGAAAGCCCACCACCTCAATCACTTTCCAGCAGCATTCACACATGGCCTCCACTTGCACAAGGGCTTAGAGAAGTGCAATTTGTACAGCTTACACCATTCTGCAAAGAAACCACTGGCTGCTCTTATAACAATATCATGAAGCAGGGAATGTTTCAAGGCCAGTAAACAGGTGGCTTTCAGTCAGTCTGATTCATTGATGTTACATCAATGAACGCATTCACCATAGCCAACTGTCAAGTACAACTTTATCGGGTATAAATGGTCAGTGTGCATTTGTGTTAATAAACTATGTAGCTTCTCAACTTGCATTGCATCTTTTGTTACGAAATACCCTGTTTTCCCCCTAAGGAGAAGGTGAATCATGATAGATTTTTCTCAAATTCTATAATCTCATAACTCATCCTAGCTCCACAAAATTAGTATTCTCTTTCCATGATTTTGTCAAGAAGTATGCAACCAATCTTCGAACCATTTTATTTATACAAAAAATTAAAACACTAACTCAAAACAATGCAAGCCTACATTGAAAATAGTGCCTCAATTATTCAAGATATCCATTCCCAAGGTTTGAAAATTTGGCCAACCATTGTTAGTCGCTGAGCACTTCATCCACTGTCATTGAGTTTGTTATCTGTAACAAGAGAAAACTAGTATTACAAAACTGCCATCCATGCACTTGCCTCAGTTATTTCCATTCAACTGACAAAATTACAAAATGCCAGCAATCTTGCAAATCTCGGCAAAGGATTGCCGATGACTTCAGATTGACTCAGAAATACTCACAGAAAAGCAAACGGGCCACTTTCTCCGTCACTCATCAGCAACGAGTCCAGGCCTCCTAGAAAACATTGAAGAATAGCTCAGGGGAGTTTTCTTGTCTAGTAAATCAAATATCCCGTAGGCTTGCAAATAAACGACACATGTTCCTTGTGCAAGTCAGAATCTGATACCAACAAAATGGTGACAGCTTTGCCAATCAGCAAGAATCATGCTCTTCCATGGCTAGGAAGGGAGACTGCCACGGCTGACAGGTCCCATAGATCCATGGAGAAATCGGAGGAAATCGCCCAAGGCGGTATTACTCACTCAGAGCGAGGCGGAGCTCCGCGTGCTAGGCGCTGTCTCCAGCGGGATGGGCTACGGTGGACTCCTGAGGGCGTGCTATGTAACTAGGGAACGGGCTCTCGGTGGTCACCCGGCGGCGTTCCAACTACCGCCGGTCCCTTCCTGGCTTTAAGGCCTGGGCCTAATGGCGCTGCCCTGCACGCGTCCATCCGGGGCCTAAACAGCAGCCAAGTGGGCTCAGACTTCTCCACGCAGGCCGCCATCTCCCACCACAGCAGGACTCTTGGATCTCCGCCACTTCACTGAGTCCAGAAAGAAACCCAGCTGCCGATAGGATAAGAGACAAGCCGCGCGCACTCCCGGGCAAAAAAGGCCGAGTGTCCCCGCGCACGCTCCCTTATAGACCTGATGACGATTTCCGGAGGAAGTGCCGCGGAGGGCGGGGACCAGCACGCTTTTCGCCGGGGCCCGCCCCAGGCCCCACCCCTTCCGTCAAGCTCCACCCTTTCCACCAGCCACCACGCCTCCTCCACTTGGCCTTTCTATTCTCGCGGCTTTTTTCGCTTTTTCTCCTGGTCACCCGGCCCTTGAGCAAGACGCATGCGCACGGGGGGGGAGGTGGGGAGGAGGGCGGGAAGAGAGCGGCGGGCCTCTCGCGAGATCGTGGAATGCGGTGCGGGCGGACGCGGGCTCTATCTTCCAGTCACACGGCGGCTTTGCACCTTTGGGTACGGTGACTTGTATAAAAATAATTCTTTCCTTTTTTTTTTTGTCGTTCTTCTGCCGACGTTTCTAGACGCGTTCTCTCCACTCCTCCCGCCGGGCGGCGGAGCGCGGGAGACCGCGGAGTGATAACCGATTTCTTCCGTGATCCTGTCGCGGGACTTGGCAACTTGACGCGCTGCGGGGCGGCTGCGGCCGTGGCGATCCCACTTGTGAGTGCCCTCCACGGTCTGTACGCGTCACCACATCTTTTTTTTTTTTTTGCTCCTTTTTCACAGTGAAATTTGGCCTCGGATGAATCAACGGTGAATATTAAAATCACTTGGATTACCAGATGTCATTTGTTGTGAACTTGTTTTTTTAAAAGCACATCTGGATTTGCAATGGAAGGAATTCAGTGCGTGTGCATACTTTCAGTAAAGAGACTCAGTATACAATAATGTATAAGCACCAAAACCATGCTACAGGTTAAGGCCATAGATAAAAAAACATTTACCTATTCCTGTGTCTTGGAAATAAAAGTCACCATTTTAGACATGCGAACACATTTCCCCAAACAAAACGAACAACTTGAAGACATTTCCTATAGATTTGTTGAGAGTTTATTTGGTCACACCTTGGGGTTTCATGTACACACTTTCTAAATCATGCCCACATATATATGAAAAGTCACTGTACAAGTTAACTAAGGATGAGACTTCATTATTTCCTCTTAACAATTTTGGCCTTGCTGGCTTGCATCTCATGAGAATGATTGTGTACGTTTTATACTGTTAAGAAATAAGGGGTGAAAAAATCAAAACAAGTATTTTTTAAATTTCTTAAATTTGCCTCCTATATGAAACCACACAATCATTGCTGCTTAGCTCTCATTTAACTGATGTAGTTGGAAAACAAGCTTAAATTTTTGTAATTTCTTCTATACCAATAAGCCTATAAATACATTAGATTCTTGTGCATTCTCTTTCTTTAAAAATGGCAATTACTAGCTGGGTGCCAGTGGCTCACCCCTGCAATTCTAGGTACTCAGGAGGTTTAGGCCTGGAGGTCAAAGTTCAAAACCAGCCTGGTAGAAAGTCTGTGAGACTTATCTCCAGTTAACCACCAAAAAGCCAGCAGTGGAGCTGTGACTCAAATGGTAGAGTGTTAGCCTTGAGCAAAAAAGTCATAGAGAGGCCCAGTCCCTGATTTCAAGCTTTACAACTGACATACGCGCGTGCGCGCACACACACACACACACGCATGCACATATGGCAGTTATTTACATCTGCTCAAAAAATAAGGGCTTAGAGGCAAGGCTTTCATTTGCTTAGGAAGTTCAAGACCCTGAGTTCAAATCTCATACCATTAACATTTTTTGTGTGTGTGCTGTTTAACCCAAAATGTTATAAACATATTTAAGAGATAAATGTCAGAAGATCTAGTACACTTTTAACTACTAGTTGAACAAATTACTGAAATGGTTACCAATCATCAGTGATGAAAATGCAAAAAAAAAATGTTGAAGAGGCTACTAACCTCTGTAATTTTGTTGAAGTTGAGAGATCTGGCATGAATTGAGCAATCTACATAACTTGCTACTATCTTATTCCTACAAGATTAGTCACTAGATAGATGACAACTTATACCATTTGCAACATGTTCTCATGCCCAGTGCAGGCCTTCCAAGTGTAAAAAGTGCAGTATATGACTGTCACTTTACTTCATCTACTGAGTCCTACAAAAATAATCTCCTGGGGCCCTTATTAGTCTTAAACTTCACGGGAGGAAAGGGAAATGTAATGTTAGCTTAGTGAAGGTAGAGTAGAAATCAATCACACTACTGAACCACGCTATGGTATGCTAAAGGTAGTAAATGGTATAGAGACAGAAAACAAGGAAGGGAACGAGAAGTGTTGGGGAGGAGGTAGGAACTGAACATTTTAAAAGGTTTGTTCTAGTTTTAACAAATTATAGTCTTGCTGAGAAGATACTATTAGCTCAGAGACTTGAAAGTGAGGGAGAAGACATGTGGCTATCTAGAAGAAGAATGTTCTCAGTGTCTAGTAGTCCCTTCTCAGTGGTGCCATGTTGGGTATGGCAGGTTACAGATGCCTTGTGGTATGCATTGACTGTATAGAGACAAAATGTTGCTTTTGAGATTAGTCTAACCAGGATGGTATAGCATTAACATAAAAAAGAAAAAAACAGACATAGAGAGGTGGTAAGATTGACTTGTAGCTAGGTGCTTGTGGCTTATACCTCTAATTCTAGTTTCTCAGGAGGTTGAATTCTGAGGATGGTGGTTTAAAGCCAGCCTGGGCAGGAAAGTTTATGAGACTCATCTCCAATTAAATACGAAAATCAGAAATGGAACTGTGGCTCAAAGAGGTAGAGAGTTAGCTTTGAGCATAAAAGCTCAGGGACAGAACCAGCCCCACGACTGCCTCTCTGTTAATTTGACTCTGTATTGCCTTTTGGGATTGCTTATATTGATGAAAAAGTTAGGGAGGCCCTGTGTCAAGGAGCAGATGACAGCCTCTGGCCAACAACTAATAAGGGACAGAGAGTGTCAGACCAGCAGACCATAAATGAGTCCCGTCCACAGCCATTTGAATGAACTTAGAAACGGATCTTAGAAACGGAACTTAGAAACGGATTTCAGCCCTGAGGTGACAACAGCAGTAACCATTACAGTATAGTTGCTTGTTGCTATGGATAGCCATACATTGATTAATGACCTATAGGAAGACAAATAATTTATAGAAAACCATAGACTCCACAAAGATCTTATTAGAACTGATAAATGAATTCAGTAAAGTTATAGAATTCAGCATAAAAGTTTGTACTTTCTGTTTCCCAGTAGTGACCGACCTGAAAAATAAATTCAAAATGTTCACATTTGCAATCAATATAAAAATCCTAATTAATAAATTTCACCCAAGGGTTAAAAGATCTCTACAATGAAAATTAAAACCACTGATGAAAAAAATTGAAGAGAACAGACAGCAGTGGGGGAGGGGAGAGGAGTATCTATGTACATGGACTGGAAGAATAAACATTTTTAAAAATGCCAATACCCAAATGCTTTATGCAGTTCCTATCAGAAACCCAACAACAGTCACCATAGAATTGGGATTAAGAATCCTAAAATTTGCATAGAACTACAAAAGATTATATAGTCAAAGCTATTCCTAGTAAAAAGATAAAGCTAGAGTCATTTTATTACCTGATTTCAAAATATACTACAAACAGTAACCACAATAATATGATATTAGCATAAAAAGGAAAAAATACCAGACCTATAGAGGTGGTGAGATTGATTGGAATACAGTGCTAACGTGTGGAGATGTAAATATAGTCCTTCTAATATGAGATGATAATAATAATAACTACAACTGTAATTATTAGAGGCCATATTATTGTAGGGAAGAAAGGAGAGATGAGGAGAGGTTGCATCATGGGCATAAAATTAGAAAATAGGAGGAATAAGTTTTGGAGTTTTAGAGCACAGTGAGGGTAACTACTGTTAATAATTTGCTGTCTGCTTCAAAATAGCAAGAAGGTACATATATTGAAAGATCACATGGTACCCTATGTGTGTACAGTTATTTTGTATCAGTTAACTAAATAGTAAAGCCAATAACATCAAATGAAAATGTGTAAGAGAAGTACTGTTTTAAGCTAGAGAGCTTCAGAATAATTCAGTTTTGCAACAGCATGAGTCTAGATTGAATAGAATAGTGTAGGCAAGGTGGCAGCAATGCTAGAAAGATAATGATCTGGCCAGATCAGTCATTACACATTTTTTTTTTGAGTAAATTGATAGCCACTGGAGTTTGACATCATGAAAAAGGTTTTCTTTTTTTTTTTTTTGGCCAGTCCTGGGGCTTGGACTCAGGGCCTGAGCACTGTCCCTGGCTTCTTTTTGCTCAAAGCTAGCACTCTGCCACTTGAGCCACAGCGCCACTTCTGGCCGTTTTCTGCATATGTGGTGCTGGGAAATCAAGCCCAGGGCCTCATGTATACAAGGCAAGCACTCTTGCCACTAGGCCATATCCCCAGCCCCTAGGTTTTCTTTTAAAGCACCATGTAGGAAGGACTCTAGGTCACGGGAGGCCAGATAGGCTGGTGCAACATAAGGTGTGAGAATGACTTAATAGTAGTAGTGGGAGAAAGAAATGAGTCACTTCTGAAGATATTTTTATGGTATAGTTCACAATATATGCTGGTATTTCTTGTATAAAATATGAAAGATTGTAAGATATGAGAAAACCAACTGTCCTTTCTTGTTATTGTTACTTGCTGCAGTGGAGACTGCAGGAAGGGCAGGTTGGGGAGAAGGAGTGAGCAGTCAGGAGTGGTTTTGAATGTGTTCTGTTTGAGATATTTTTCGTGTCTCAAATAGACCGTGTGCATTGGCATGGTGGCTGTTATCTCAGGCTGCATTGGGAGGGGGCTGACAGTAAGAGGATTATAGTTCCAGAACAGCTGGGACAGCAGAGTTTGAGGTTCCCCATTCCCACTAATGGGAAGCTGGATGTGATAGCAAGTTTCTGGGATCTCAGTAAGGAAGGGAAACCGAGAGAAGGTAGATCCCAGCTCAGGCCTTGGTAGGAAGTGAGAACCTATCTTAAAAGTAAAAATAGTAAAGTAAAAATAGTAAAAATAGAAGGTGTAGAGGTGTAGTCCTGTGCCAGACTCTGAATTCAAGCCTCAGACTGAAAAACATAAAAAGGAGTTTCAGACTCAGGATGCACTGTTACTGAGTGAATGCTGGGCATCATGAAACATCTATTGTGTATATATTTAGAGAAGTTTAATAAGTAGTATTCTTAAGCTCCTTACACAGAGTAGCCTGGTTCAGAAGTTCCATGACCTTTTAAGTGGAAAGGTCTGTAGAAATTTGTTCTTTAATGAGAGGAGATGCTTGTGTTGTGTCATCTCAAAAGCCTGCTCTTTTTTTCAGTCCTTTTCAGGGAATGTGTGATGATTAATTTAGTGAAGCTTTTTTTTTTTGCTTTTGCTAGTATGCATTTTGGATGATTTGTTACTTATTTAACTTAATATGGTATATTAAGATGGAAGACCTTATTGGAAGACATTACTTTTCTGCAGTATTTGGAATCTGATATTTGTAAAATATTAATATAAGGTAAGATTACTGATGACTTGTTAAAATTATTTGTTGTCTACTTTTTTCTCCTGATCATGTACATTATAGATATTTCATGACGGGAGGCAGTCACTTCTGTAACCCATCTCAAAACACCTTTGAGTCATTGTGTATGAAGATAATGGAGAGGATTGGGGGGACAGATAAGGGAGAAGATGGAAAGGCTGACACTGATCATCATGCATCATACTCATAAACTGACCTGTCGAATTGAAACCCCTTTGAACAACTATTTTAATGATAATAAAATAAAAAATAAAAGAAACTCGACGGATTGGAACAAAATGACATGGACATCAATGTTTTGAGGCCACTAGATGGCTCCATTGTACTATTAGCATTTAAGTCACTACAAGGTTTTGCCTTATAAAGGCTCATTTAGGATTGCATACCTGAATGTGTTGCTGTATATGTAAATGATGTCGTGAAAATGTCAACGTACCTAATGGCTCTACCAACATACCTTGCACACGTCAGTTTTTATCATAATAAAGACCTAAAGAGAATACTGAAAACTAGATTCTACTGGAAAAGGCCAATTTCCTCCAGGAACATAGTCTATTAATATGATTGAAACACACTAGACCTTTTATTTATATTTAAACTTGGTATGTATGTTTTTATTACATGAGATCAATCTGGTAGACAATTAGTTCATTTGCTGTTGTCTGAAGTTGTTAAATACGATGTTACTGTAGGGTGTCTGGAAAAAGGCAATGATTCCTTGACAGTGTTCAGTCTGCTGGAGGCTAGGGTGTGGGCACATCCTTCTTACCTGTATAGTACTTGGCGATCAGCACAGACTCAGATGTCTAATAAATGAGAAAACTGGATAATGAAAACAATTGTGGGAACTACATACAATATTCCAAAGAAAAATAAACTGCCGGGTACAGAGGAAAGCAACGTTGACAATTATTTTTTGAGGGATTCAGGTCTGCCAGGGATCCACAGACTAGGACTTTGTACCATACCAGCCTGCTCACACCCTAAACGACAGCAGAGGCCATGGATTGGCTAATTTCCTGAATAACAGCCAACATCTGATGATGTGGCCAGCTGTCCCTCTTGCTTCTGTGCTTCTCTTTCAACATGGGCACTATTGGTCCTGCGTGCTTACAGACTCATTTTTGAATGGTAAAATATTTTGCTGCTGTTGCTACAAAGTAAATAGAAGTACTTGGAAAGAAAAGCCCATTATTATTTCTCCCTCTTCCTGTACTGTAGTCATACTTGCCAAAAGTAAATCTTTTGCCATTTCTGTCAAATTCTGCTAATTAACTACACTTTTGATTATCTATTCATGTTAATTTTTTGATTTGTCAACTTGAAGCAGTGTCTATGGGCTCCACACATGAAAGCTGAGACATATTGAGCTTATTTGTATTGTTTTTCTTCCCTTATACTTTTCTACATTTTCTTAGGTTTTCAGTATGTATTTATATTTTCGGTTTTGTATCTGACTCTTCTTTTGGTAATATTTGTAGCTTTAGATCAATACCTGAAAAAAATTCAACATTCTTAGCCATCAAAGAAAAGTCAGCTGAGATTACATTGAGATTCTGTCTCACCTCAGTCAGAATGGCTGTTGTCAAGAAAATAATAACAAGTGTAGCAGTAATAACATTTGGGTGCTGGTAAATCATGCATATAATCTTTGTTACTAGGGAGGTAGCAATCAGGAAAAGTATGATTTAAGGTTACTCTAAGGAGAACTTTGGGGAGACCCCATCTCAATAGAAGCTGGGTGTGGTTCATATTATCCCAAGACAGGAAATGTAAATGGGATTGTGGTCCAAGCCAACCTGGACAAAAAAGGAGGCCCTATCTCAAAAAACAACCAGTGGTACAGTGTCTGCTTACTAAGCACAGAACCTCAAGTTCAAAACTCTACTACCACCTAAACTAATAGAATAAATAAAATAAAACCTAACATGTGCTGTGGAGGAGGTGGGGAAGAAACTCTTAAGCACTAATAAATACACTTCATTCATGCCAATTAGTCCAGCCAATATGGAAGCCCCCCCCAATTAAAATTATAACTACCAGCTGACCCAGACATACCCATTTCTAGGTGCATACTCAAGACAATATAGTCAGCATTCAGTAGAGATACCTGCCTACCTATGTTTATCACTGAATATTCACAATATCCCAGATAAAGAACACAGGTGATCATTAATGGGTAAAGCAAAGGTGGTATGTATACACAGTGGAATTTAGTTGAAATATTCCATATATGTGGTGCTGGGAATCGAACCTAGAGCTTCATGTGTAGGAGGCAAGCACTCTTGCCACTAGGCCATATTCCCAGCCCTAGTTGAAATATTTTATTTGCTGGAAAATGGATGAAAATGGAGATCATCTCCTTAAGAGAAATAATCTAGCCCCACAAAGACAGCTATTACATTTTTTTCACATTTGTGGAAGCGAAGGGAGAACAAAACGAAACAAAAAACAAGATCATGAAGGCAAAGGGGGGGCTACTATGGAGGTGAACAGCAAAGGAGGAGTCATACTAGAGCGACAGAGGGGTGAATATGTATGATCCAAGTACGTTAGGTGAGTGTAGAGAAAGGTTATGAAAAAACCCCTTTACCATGTACATATACACTAATAAAAATATACCTACATGTCAATTCCTGCTAAACCTAACACAAGCCAGAAGAGACTAGAATAACTGTTTTTTTTTTTTTTTTTGATGGTAGATCCATGGGGAAAGTTAAACTATTCAGCCTAATTTCTGCTTCCATTTTTATTACTTTGTCAATCATGGTCCTGCCCCTGTGGCAGAGAAGGTGAGAAACAGAATCAAATATGGTAATAATGGATATATCTCCATATGGTAAAATAAAAGCAGGGTAACAAACCATATCCTCTTGTTACTGATAATTGTATTTTACTCCCCTTAGGAAAATGGAACCCCCAAAGTTGTTTCCCCATGTTCATCACTTATCACAGATATAGGGTTGAAGTCCAGTTTACCCTCTTTGCTATTTTAATTGTACTGTGGACATTAATTGGGGTTAGAAAATGTTAGGGCTTTCTCAAGTTGCTCATAAATGGGAGTGAGAATTTACTTTTATTTTTTTTCTTGCTTCACAATTCACAATCTTTAAATTTTCTTTTTTGGTGGTACTAGGGTTTGAACTTAGGGTCTCATTCTTGCTAGGTAGGAGGCCTACCACTTGATCCACATCTTCCAGTCCATAATCTTTAAATTCTTTTAACTTTACCTATCTTTTCATTTATATATGAAGTGATACTTTACTTTTTATTGTGTATTTGTCTTGTGGTTTTTAAAAGTTCTGTTTATGGAAGGATGTTAAATTTTGACATAACATACCGAAACCTTAGGAATATAGGAATATATAACATATTTAGCTTGCATTTCTATTTAAAGTGATGACAACACACACACACACACACACACACACACACTATTCTGGTTCAGAATGTTGTGTACCAAATAAAGAAAGAAAACCTATCTTTCTGGTCTAAGTGTATAAACTGTGCATAATGTTTCAGAGCAAGTCCCTGTTTCTATTTCTGTTATTGATTTGAATAGAACATTTTGGCAGCAGAAATGTAGACAGCAGGCATTTCCCACATTTAATTTATTCCATCATAACCAAGAAGAAGCTTGATATAGACAGCTTGATGTAAATTTGTCACAGATTCTGTGTGCTTTGGAAATGTCTCACATTTCATTCAGTTTAAATCATTTTTCTGTACTGTAAAATGTGGAAAACAAATATATTCCTCCTAACAGTACTTGGAGACTTTATGCTGTAAGCATTTAGTCGGTAAAATTTGTTTTGACACCCTTGAAAGAAAGGGATTGCTGGGTAAATATGATGGCTAATTTCATGTGTCAGCTAGATTGTGGCCCAGGATACTCAGATAGCTGGTTAAACATTATCTTGAGGTATGGTGATAGGGATGTTTTTGGATAAGATTAGCAGTTAAATTGTTATGTTATCCAACATCCAAGCCTCCAGTCTACTAAATGTTTGAAAAGAGCATAAAAGTTGGAAGAGGGTTGAACTAACTATAAGTATTAATAGCACCAATAGAATTATATGTCTATATCTATAGACAGACAGACAGACAGATTATATGCAAGCTTAAAATGCTATATAGTCTCAGGGCTTTATGTATCATTTCACATATATATGTAAATATACACATATGTATATATGTATACATGTGATCATTACAGGGCATTGCAACGGGGAAACTAAAATAAATTTAATATATTAATAAGTGAATTAATTGAAGGTTCTGAAACAGTTAATATCACAAAGTATATAGAGAACAGTAAAAGAAAAGAATTAGCTGCCTTTCAATCCTATTGCTATTGGTGAGAATCACACACAAAATAGTTTGTAGATTTTCTTGTTGATGGATTCCATGCCAAACTGTATGTATCAATCAGGCTTCCCCAGAGAAAAGGAGTGCATACTTTCACACGCACACACACACACACACACGCACACACACACATATACACACTCACCCAATATAGTGTATACTTTCAGTACTTAATATTTAAAATCACCAGATCCCAAATCTTCATTTTCTTATCAGTTTATTATTATACATATGAGGTACCATGCCACTATCAGAATTATATCCAGATTTTTTTCTTTTAAAAAGCTCAGAGAAAAAAAATGTTTCCAATAATTTTCATTCAATGTGAATGACAAGAGTATTACAGCTATAAACACCATTTCATTTCTTCCCGAGGAAGTTCTATATTTTAAGCAATGAAAAGGGCATTTTATACAGAGCTAGTTTTTAATGACATTACATCTCATTTCTCCCTATCCATGTTACTTTCTGATTAACATATAATCTGCTTGGGCATATGGTACAGAAATCATTCATGACTTCTAGAATGTGATGCTCTTTCCAAAACTATTGATTGTAGTACCATCTCTTCTTTTTTCTCCTTTGCTTTGAGCGTGATTGAGCTCTTGGCTATTGAGTAGATTTATTTACCAAGCTACAGGATGCCACTGGTAACTTTATTTAGAAGTTCAATAGTACAGTCTCATCTTTAAAATTATATATGGATCAGTTTTCATTTTTTTCTCTTTTATTGGTAGAAACATTGTTGCCAAAGGAAAACATGACCTTGGATATAACTACTGGTTCCTTTCTATATTTGAGCCTCCTAGTGAAAAAGGATGGCAATTTTCTTAGTACATTTGCCATGTGATGCTTCAAAGGAGACAGCAGTCAGCATAAAGATTCACCTTTTGACCAAATGATTTTGCTTTAAGACATTTTTTTTCTTTTGTGCCAGTCCTGAGTCTTGAACTCAAGGCCTGGGTGCTATTCCTGAGCTTTTGTGCTCCAGGCTAGTTAGTTCTCTACCATTTCAGCCACAGCTCCACTTCGAGCTTTTTGCTGGTTGGTTGGAGATAAGAGTCTCACAGACTGTCTGGGGTAGCTTCAAACTGCAATCTTTAGATCTCAGCATCCTGAGTAGCTAAGATTACAGGCGTGAGCCACCAATGCCTGACATGAATTGATTTTTAAAAAAATTATAAATTTGTACATTGTACAATTTCATTTTGAACTACCTGGCAAATGTCATTTTATCAAAAATTTAAATGTAAATACCCTAAACATAGTATCTAGGGAAATTCCTTGGTTTACACTGAGTGGGTTGTGTTTTGGGAAACAGCAAAAGTAAGCTATTCACATTTTAAAGTCAGCTTGCTTCTGGAGATGACACATACCTCAGACTGTATGCATGCATTTCTACAGAACTAGAGGACTGGAATAGATTTTCAGCTTATAGGCATAGAGTTCTCAACCATATCTCCCTCTTAGAGGGAGAAAAAAATACATTATTGCTTGTTGATGTCATTTACTCTGTTTCTATTCACCATCTACAGGTTTGCAATACTATATGTTTTATTATGATGGAAGAATAAGTAATTTTTATACAAATGCCCTAGATTATATATGTAAACCATGACTTCTTCTTTGCAATAGCACATCTCTCCCTTTGATTTTTGATGCAAATAAAGTCCATAGATAACTCTTCCACCCTCTAATGTAGCACAAATTATGATATGTAATTCTTTTAAATACTGGGGTGGATTTGAATTTTGGCAGGCATTTTTCACAAGTGTTGCTTTTGGAATTTTATTTTACACTGTGATTTATTTATTTACTTATTTGATTCTCATTTTGTAGGATACTTTATAGAATCCACAAATAAGAAAACATTGTACAGGAAAACAGTGATCTAAAAATCTACAGAGACACAATCTTCGTTGCTATACAAAAGTGTATCTAGTACTGTGAAATGCAGCAGTCCTGCATTTGTGGTTGTTATTTATGTTGGTTGCTATTGACTTCCACAAGAGTGCACAGTAGTCTAGGATAATCCCACAGGCTCAGATATGGGTTAAGAGGAAGGCCATAGGCTTCAAGGCTTGTAATAAAATTTTGTCTCCTTTTTTCCTCCCTTTTATTTCTCATCATCCACATGCCAGCACATGGAAGGAACTGTTTTTTTCTTTTGTGAAGAGGTATATATTATATTTTGACAGCCTTTTGGTAGCTTCTGGAAGCTTTGGGAAAGGTATGTGTTATCTCATGGAGGGTGGTTTCTTCAGAAGTTTTTTTCTTTTGTTCAGTGCTATCTCACTTTCTGCAGCTCCTGTCTCAGCCAGGAGGGTAGAGGCTGCCCCAGTTTGTGCAGCAGCTTTGAGAGCTCCACATTGTGGTCGCGATAGTAGCTGGACAGAAATGCTCTGCTCTGAGAGGGCCGGAAGAAAGAAAAGCACATTTGAGCTTGCTTATTAAAGCATATTTTATGTATTTTGACTATGATTAAATATCAGAAACCAGATCTGGATTAGAATTTCTATCAAGGAGGGGGACTGTTGAGTTAGCACATCGTACAATGTGCTGTTGACAATCTTGGGTGAGGGATTCTGGCATTTCTCTGCACACTGGGAGAGGAAAAGAGCAAGGTGAACACTTGTTTTCCCTAGTCCATCTACATGTTTATATTTCCATGACCTCTGTGGAGGCTTCTTAATTTTTACTTCCTCTCGGAAGCTATTTCCACAAACCAGCTGCTATATTCCCTTAAAAAAAAAAACCCAATCTGTATTATGTATGTTATGTTTTTTTTTTCTTGTCAGTTGTGGGGCTTGAATGCTGGGCCTGGGTGCTGTCCCTGAGCTCTTCAGCTCAAGGCAAGCACTCTACCACTTGAACCACAGTGCCACTTCCAGTTTTCTGGTAGATAATTGGAGATAAGAGTCTCATGGACTTTCCTGCCCTGGCTGGCTTTGAACCGTGATCCTCAGATCCCAGCCTCCTGAGTAGCTAGGATTACAGACATGAACCACTGGTGCCCAGTTCATGGTATCTTGTTGAGAGATCTAGAATTTATATCTTGAAATGTTGTTTTTCCCTATCTGTCCCTACCACCATTTTTTGTGTGTGTAATATATCAGTGTGTCTACATTAATGGAAGAAAAATTCAGTACCAGAAAAAGACATTTCATACTGTTTTTGAAATGTGTTAGCTTTAATATGTAGCTTTCATGTAAGGATGTGTTAGCCAGGTGCTGGGATCTAATGCCTGTTGTTCTAATTTTCTTGGAGGCTGAGATTGGGAGGGTCCCAGTATGAAGCCAGCTCAGCCACATGTGCGAGACCCCTCAACCACATAGCTGGAGGCGGTGTGGTGTTGCACACCTCTCATCACTCTGTATGGGAGGGTGAGTTGAGGTAGGTCATGGATCCAGGCCAACCTGGACCGAGGAGTTCAAAAGACTCCTTCCAGGGGCTGGGGATATGGCCTAGTGGCAAGAGTGCCTGCCTCGGATACACGAGGCCCTAGGTTCGATTCCCCAGCACCACATATACAGAAAACGGCCAGAAGCGGTGCTGTGGCTCAAGTGGCAGAGTGCTAGCCTTGAGCGGGAAGAAGCCAGGGACAGTGCTCAGGCCCTGAGTCCAAGGCCCAGGACTGGCCAAAAAAAAAAAAAAAAAAAAAAAAAAAAAAAAAAAAAAAAAAAAAGACTCCTTCCAAGTGGAGGAAGCTGGTGAGGTGACAGATATCTGTCATCTCAGCTCTGGAGGGAAGCACAAGACAGGCAGATCGTGGGCTCAGGTAGGGAGGGAGACCCTATCTCCAAATGACCAGTGCAGCGATACAACTAGAGGCATGCTTCATGTCGAGTGGCTGCCTAGCAAGGGAGGGACTCTGAGTTCAAACCCCAGTACTGTCAATATCTCTATCAACTCTAGCTATAACTATTTTTCAAATATTGCCTTCTTCATTCTTTTAATGTCTAAGGAATGTTTTCACAGCTTCAAGGGTGTATTTTGGTACTAGAGTCCTGAGAATGTAATTTCTTTAGCAAAACAAGAGAACTTCCCTCTGCCATGCTTTCTGTTCAGAATATAATTGGGACCTTATTGAGAAGAAGCAGGCCTGACACCACAAATGGTCCTCAAAGCCTTATAATGGGACAAGACTTTTCAAATAAATTCAGATTTATTGTTAAATCTTACTTAAATTTCTGGGTTCATAACCTCCTTGCATTCTTATATTCCAGGTATATAAGCTATCTAGATGGACTATGAAATAAAAATATGAATACATTTTCCTATATATGAACTGAGCATTGTTGTAAAAATGCAGACTATACAAACTAAGAAAGAGCTATATAGCAATTTGTTCTCCATGCCACCATTCTGAACAGAATAAACACAGAACACTAGGTACTATGGTAGGCATGTCTCCCTTCTCTAAGACCTAAATTGTCTGTTAGAATGTCTAATAGCTGAAAAATATATTAATTTCTTATCTTACTAGCATACGAACAGTTCAAAGCTTAGTATATAAATAAGCAATAGTATTATTCTAGTACATTTACTATTACAGAATGATTTAGCCATAAAATTTTTTTGGATCTTATTTTCAATTTCAAGTTAGTATATTTCCTGTCATGGTTTTAGTTAACATTTTTTTTTTTTCCCAGAGCTGAGGACTGAACTCCAGGCCTTGCACTTGCCAGGCAGGTGCTCTTCCCCTGAGCTAAATCCCCAGCCCCTCATTAACATTTTTCATGCTAAAATTTCTGTGCAGGTGCCAGTATTTTTGCAGGGAGAAGTTAAGCTTTTTGTTTGATTTCACCACTGCAAATTCTATTATTCTTTCTTTTATTCTTGCATTGCCAGTAATAAAATGTAATTGAAACATCAAAGCAAGCCAACTTAGATGTACTGAAACCCAAATGTCACTTTTACTTTTTAGGAAGACTGAATTTTGCCTTTAGTTGCTTTTTTAGAGAATCTACATGGTATTGTTGTTCATCACCTTGCACATTTGGTTTGTGAGTGCCATACTCACATCAGAATCCATTGGAGGATATCTTCTCCCTTTACTCTTCCCAAGGCATTTCGTTTTACCTTCTTCCAGTAGCTGACACCAGAAGCCTTTGTGAGAATCAAATCTAGAAAACAGTAACAACAAAAAAACCAACTCAAAAAGTATTTTTAAGCAGTTTATATAACATCTTGACCATTAGCATATATACTTAAAATTGGGTGTCAGTCTGTAACTAGAGAAACTAGAATATTTTCTGCTCAGCCCTTTCCATAAAATATTTTGGCACACTTCTGAATTCTCAATCCATCTGTCATATTTGTAAGTTTGCCAGATTCTTAATAGAAAAAAAATTCAGCACAAGATCTCCCATTAATAGAAATTAATAAGGCTGTCTCCCTTATCTGGAAAGAAAAAAGTTAATGAAGTTTCAGTCTACATTTTTTCAAATTCCTTTTAAAAATGACAAATCAGTCTTCATCTGTGTCTGTGGATTTAGATAGTACTTGTATCATTCAACTACAGAGTCAGGTAAGAGAAAAAATTTCAGTATGCTATGGAATGATTATTTTTAGAATTCTCCAACTATATTTCACTTAACTTTTTCTTTTTGGGCAGTCATGGGGCTTTGAACTCAGGGCTTGGGCACTGTTCGTGAGCTTTTGTGCACCAGGCTAGTGCTCTCTAGCACTGAACCACAGCTCCACTTCTGGTTTTGGGGTGGTTAATTAGAGCTAAGAATCTCACAGATGTTCCTTGCTAGGCTGGCTTTGAATAGAATCTCAGATCTCAGACTTCTGGGTGGCTAGGATTACATGTGTGTAACACCAGTGTCTGGCTCATTTAACTTTTTTTTTCCTACAGAGCTATAGTCTTTTGGTATGAATTCCATATTAAAGTAACAGGGCCTGCAAATGAGATTTTTATGCCATTATGATAATAAGAGTAACAGAGGCATATTAAATTTGCATTTCAGTTTACCAAAATATTTTGTTACTCTCATTGGTGTCTTTAGTATAATCTTTTAAGGAAATCGTTCCTTCCATCCTATAGAACTCAGCACAGTTTGGCTCTTTCTCTCACTAAATACAAATTTAATCAAAAGTAAAAAGGGAGAAAGGTTTATTTTTCTAGGACTATATACTTTTTCACTACTCTGTTCATGACAAGTTTGGCTTCCAGGCTCCAGGACTTCTGTTTTCATTGTCTCTGAGTAAGTTTTAAACTTTGAATAATAAACATGATTGGATATAAAAGTGAAAATAAGACTAATGGTAATTCTTTCATATTGTCTTTTTTTTTTTTTTTTATTTTACCATTCCTGGGGCTTGGACTGAGGGCCTGGGCACTGTCCCTGACTTCCTTTTGCTCAAGGCTAGCACTCTACCACTAAGCCACATTCCCAGCCCCATATTGTCTTTTTAAAAATAGTTCTATTACCATACTTCTCTATTATAATTACTTTTTCTTTGGTCTTTGTACAATATGCCTTTGTACAATAGTTCTATTACCATACTTTCTTTTCTGTTAGAATTACTGTTTGTAATTATTTTTCCTTTGCTTTTCAATTTATATTATTCTGAATGCTACTCCCAGTATTTTTCAAAAATTTCGTGAACAATTTTGGAAATTTAAATAAAAGCACTTAAGTTGCATAAAACACTAAAATACCCGAGGATAAAGTTAACAAAAAATTGCCATACTGAAAACTGCAAAGCATTATTAAAAGAAACAAAGGACCTATATCATGTTCTTAGATCAGAAGACTAAGTACTTAAAAAATGTCAACTCTCCAAATTTATCTAAAATGTAAACTCTAGGGCTGGGGACATGGCCTAGTGGCAAGAGTGCTCGTCTCATATACATGAGGCCCTGGGTTCAATTCCCCAGCACCACATATACAGAAAATGGCCAGAAGTGGCGCTGTGGCTCAAGTCTTGAGCAAAGAGAAGCCAGGGACAGTGCTCAGGCCCTGAGTCCAAGCCCCAGGACTGGCCAAAAAAAAAAAAAAAAAAAAGTAAACTCTATCTGAATTCATCTACAGATTCAGAGTGAGTTCATCTAAAAGATTAATTGGCCTTTTTGTTTGGCAGAAACTGAAAATTATTTTTTTCCGATCATTTACGTTTTTATTAGTTTCATTGAGGTGTGTAATACATAATAAAAATGCTTAAAGAGTAACATAGTTCAAAAAGAAATGTACTCATCTTATTTATGTAATTGTAACCCCTCTGTACATCGTCTTTACAATGAAATAAAATGTAAAAAAATAGTTGAGAAAATAAGCTGACAAGTATTTAGTACATCTCTTGTGATTCTAAACTCCATCTTGTCCCTGGTTGTCTAACAAGAGCTCTCCCTTGGGTTTGCGCCAAGTAAACCACCTCTGCATCCTGAGTGTTCGAGTTCTTTCCCCTCACTGCCCCGTCATTAGCAACAAGTGCTTTATCCTGCCTTACTTTCATGCTAAAGATGGTTAAAAAGAGCACTTATAAACCATAGTGTAGTTTCTGTTAGCAATCCCTTCTTATAGTAGTAAATGTATTTTTGAAATCTTAAAGAAAAATATTTCCTTTTTTATTTACCAGGAATTTACCTACTAAATTGAGAAATTCACTTAGGATTTCTACAAATCCTCTTTTTCCTTCCAATACTTTTTATAGCTCATTTTTGATAGAAGTTAGGGTGATACAAAAGGAAACAGTTTTAGATGCTATTTATAATGAATCAGTACATTTTCTACAATACCTCAATATGATTTATAAAGTCAGAGAAACTGAAAATTATATATATATACATATATATGTATATATATATATATATATATATATATATGAAGGACCTAGACAAGCTAAAACAGCTTAAAACATTTTGAAAACAAAGAAGAGAGCTGGAGATCTTATAATTATTGGTTTCAAGATTTGCTGTAATGCTACAATCATCAAATCTATGTCATATTTACATCAAGAGACCAATGGATCCATGGAACAAAACAAATAATCTAGAATTAGATCTACAAAGTAATTGGCCAACTAATTAAAAAAATAGGTTCCAGGCTAATTCAATGAGAAGAAATTGATTTTTTAGGCAAATTACACTAGGAAAAACTTCAGGATATTACCTAGAAATAAAGAACTTTAACTCTTATACTCTATAAAAATTAACATGAAATGGATCATTGAACTAAACCTAGGTGATCAAACTATAATAAAATTCCCCCAAAAAACATCCCCCAAAAGAAAACAAAATATTTTCAGCCTTTGGATTCAGCAAAAATTTTTGGATGAATTAAAAATATTTATAATTTTGAATTCAACAAAATTTTAAGCTTTGCTCTTCTAAGATACTTTAAACCAGGCAAAACTTTAATGAAATCAAAGAACACTGCAATTCATCTTGAGTTTTGTCATGTTCTGTAAACCACAGACTGTGAGGAAAATATTTGTGAAACAATATCTATTAAGGGACTTATGTTTGGCATATACAATTTAACTTAAAGATAACAATGCCAATAAAACAGAGTATGGAAATAAGTGGTATATCACTGTTGTAGTTATTTTCAACATGCCATGTGAAATCGTAACATTTTTTTCTCTCATATTCCCTTCCTGTGGTTTTTACCTCTGCTATTACTGCAACTGATTTTAGTACCCTGGATACTGTATATACATGTATTGGAACTAGGGAAGGGAAAGGGAATATCAAAACAGAGACAAAAGATCAAAGGACAAACCATTGCAATAGCGATACTTACAAAACCAATTGGTGTAACCAACTGTACAACTCGGGGCGGGGGTGATGGAAGGGGGAGAAGATGGGAAAAATGAGGGAGGAGGGGATAAGAAATGTACTTGCCTTACATATGAAACTGTAACTCCTCTGTACTTCACTTTGACAATGAAGAAGGAGGAGGAGGAGGAAGAGGAAGAAGGAAGAAGAAGGAGAAGAAGAAGGAGAGGGAGAAGGAGAAGGAGAAGGAGGAGAAGAAGAAGAGAAGAAGACGAAGGAGTAAAACACTGAAAGAGACTTAAAAAAATACTGGTCCTGAAGCTTGTTCTGTCTCTGAGCTTCTTTGTGCTCAAGGCTAGTGTTCTACCACTTGAGCCACAGCGCCACTTCTGGCCTTTTCTGAGTAGATAATTGGTGAGTCTCTTGGACTTTCCTGCCCTGGCTGGCTCCAAACTGATCCTCAGATCTCAGCTTCCTGAGTAGCTAGGATTACAGTATGAACCACCAGCACCCAGCTGAAAGAGACATTTAACCAAAAAAAATGAATGTGAATGATCAATAACCAAATGAAAATTTACTCAGCATTATCATCAGTCATCAGGAAAATGAAAATTAAAACTAAAAATTCATGGGCATGTCTAAGTTTAACGATTGATATGTGAAACAAATAGAAATATCAATGTTGCTGATAGAAATTATTTGTCTATGATAGCCAACAATGGATACAACTTTTCTGTCCATCAGTTGATGAAAGGAATGCTACTTACTGATAAAACAGAAGAATGTCAAAAATATGCTAAAAGTTGGAAAGCACATGGACTACTTAGTAGAATCCAGGAATGAGGGGAAAGTTTCGAATGCACAGAACATGACAAAACTCAAGATGAATTGCAGTGTTCTTTGATTTCATTGTGGTGGATTCAACTATGTATGTTTGTTAAAAGTAATTGAATTGTCTAATTGTGATTGGAAAATTTTGTTGTATGCAAAATTACACATCAATAAAATCTTTTCAACTCTGCCTGATTTAATGTGTGTTTGTATGGTCTGTATGTAGCTAATTTTGTGGAACTTATAATGACAGCCTTATGAGAAAGAATGTTAACTCAGGTTACTGCCTGTCTTGCTTTGGCTATTAGACAAAATAAATGAATCACGTCCTACTTCTTCCTTG